>NW_021832384.1:52500-180000 GCF_006345805.1 Octopus sinensis | reverse complement strand
TAACAACGAATAACAATTTCTATAGCCCCAAAGGTTCATATTCAGAAAAGAGATGAAAAGCAAGAACGTTCGTTCATTTCCCAAAGATTATAAACAATGGCAGAACGTCTATCAGAGTAAATATTTTGTTGTATTAAGTTTCATTGCTTCACGCTTCGAGTTCAAATTAGGCAGATGTTGGCTCTTTCATTGTCACGACGTTGATAAAAGACCCAATGTAGTTATGTTTATGTAACCGGTCATATCCGGCAAAAATATTTTCCCTGTTTCTATGTTCAAATTGGTTGGGTCGCGAAATTTTTTTACCCCACGAAGGGTCCGGAACTCTCGTGGAAAAAAAAATTCCGAACCCCAGTAATGAACTCATTTGCATACAGCCAATCAGAGCTCATTTTGACCTTGTTGTCAAGTTAACAAACAACAAACACACCCAACCAAGTAAACTCAAGACAAAGAACGGTGTTATAAATCGAACGATTGCCAAGTTATGCTTGATTTTAGGAGACAATTAGATAGATTTGCATCTATAACTATTATCGGATTTTGTTAGGGCTTCAGATGGTAAAGATGTGGGTAGAGGGCGATGTACTAGCAAACCTCTCCCCTTACTGCTTTACAGAGCAAACAGCAACACAAATAACTACACAGGGGCAGTCATGGTTGGAACAACAACAACAAGCATTCTTAAAAGAGAAAAGAAGCATGATCATTCATTACCAAGTGACCTTTATCTTAGTTAGTTAGTTAGTTAGTTAATTTGGCTCAAAAGCAAATAGCAAGGCCATGTAGGGGGACATGGAGTTAAGTACAGGGTGGTGTTCATGTAAAGAGTTCAGGCCACTTGAGGTCAAGGGAGGCTTTGAACAAAGCGGTCGTCGGCATCTTCACCATCTCGTCTGGCAGCTTGTTCCACGGATCCGCAACCCGGACGGAGAAAGCTCCTCTCCTTCGATTGAGATGAAATCGTCGCAGGTAGAGCTTTTCGGAATGGCCCCGCAGCCGACGCTCTGGAGCAGGAGTGAAGAACAGCTCTTTCGAGAGGTTACACTTTCCGCTTATGATGTGTGGGCGAGAATGAGATCACCACGGCGGCGGCGTTTTTCAAGAGAATAAAGGTCGAGCGTCCTCAGCCTTTCTTCGTAGGACAAATTTTTGAGACCATGAACCATGCGGGTAGCCAGCTTCTGGACTCTTTCGAGATGCTGTATGTCTTTGAGGAGATAAGGAGAAGAGGCTTGAATCCCATACTCCAATATGGGTCTCACCAGCGTGACATAGAGTGGTAGGAATATGGCTGCTGTGAGCATTCCGAATGACCGTCGAATCAAGAACAGAATTCCGCGTGCTTTGTTGACAGCATGGACGCACTGGGCCGAAGGCGAAAAGGAGGAATCCACCAAGATACCTAGGTCCTTTACCTGATCGGTCCTCTCCAGCAGCAGACGACCCGGCTCGAAATCAAGTTGAGTTGCAGGAGTAGAGCCGACAGGCAGATGACAGCACTTTGACACGTTCAGACGCAGGTCCCAATTGTTAGACCACTTCCAAATTTGGTGGAGGCATCGACGAAGATCCTCTATATTACCGCGAGGAGCGACCAGTTTGATATCGTCGGCAAATAGAAGGGTGTGTTGCGTGAGGTCGTCGGGCAAGTCATTTATGAAGACTAAGAACAACAAGGGCCCAAGCACTGAACCTTGAGGCACGCCACTGCTCGCACTGGAGACGTCGGACCGCGAACCATTAACTTGGACTTGGAAGGAGCGATCTGAGAGGAAGGCACCAACCCATCGTACAATATCCGGATGGAAACTATATGCTTGAAGCTTGACAAGCAATAGGCGGTGGTTTACCGAGTCTTATCACCCATCACTTGTTAGGCGCTCATAAATTAGTTTCATAGTTGAACTTTGATTGGCTGTCTGCAAACGAGTTCATAACTGGGGTCCAGAACTCGCGTGAGAGATCAAGAAAGCAACATAAGCACCAGTTGTATGTCAGTACAAAGCATATTTCCAATTAGAGTGAAGGCGCATGGCTCAGTGATTAGAGCGTCCGGCTCACAATCGTAAGGTAATGAGTTCGATTCCCAGACCAGGTTGAGCAAGACGCTATTTCACGTTGATTCAGTTCGTTCAGCTGAAGAAATGAGTTGTGATGTCACTTGTGCCAACCTGTATCGGCCCTTTGCCTTTCCCTTGGCTATCAGTGGCATGGAGAGGAGAGGCTGGTACGCATGGGAAACTGCCGGTCTTCCATAAATAAACTTGTCCGGAGTTGTGCTTTGGAGGGTAACTTTCTAGGTGCAATCCCACAGTCAGTCATGACCGAAGGGGTTCTTTAACCTTTTTTACATTTCCATTGGTTTTTGTGTGAATTTTGTGTGAAGGCAAGTATCTTCAGATCACATCCTTGAAGAATTTTTAGTCAAATGAATTGAGCCCAGCACGTTTTTTAAGCTAGGTACTTGCTCTACCGGCCTTTTTGCTAAGCCACTAAATTACAGGGATGTAAACACACCAACACTGGCCAAGTAGCGTTGGACAAACACACACACACGCTGGGAGTTTTTCCCATCTATCAAATCCATTTATAAGTCTTTGGTTAGCCCAAGGCTATATTAGAAAATACTTGCCGCAAGATGCCATGCAGTGGGTCTGAACCTGGAACTGTGTGGTTGGGAAGCAAACTTCTTACCACACAGCCACATCTGCATCTCCAGAAAGAAGAAAAATAATAAATTTTTTAAAATACATAATCAGGCGCAGGAGTGGCTGTGTGGTAAGTAGCTTGCTAACCAACCACATGGTTGCGGGTTCAGTCCCACTGCGTGGCATCTTGGGCAAGTGTCTTCTGCTATAGCACCGGGCCGACCAATGCTTGTGAGTGGATTTGGTAGACGGAAACTGAAAGAAGCCTGTCGTATATATGTATATATATATATAATATATTATATATATATATATATACATATATATATGTATGTGTTTGTGTGTCTGTGTTTGTCCCCCTAGCATTGCTTGACAACCGATGCTGGTGTGTTTACGTCCCCGTCACTTAGCGGTTCGGCAAAAGAGACCGATAGAATAAGTACTGGGCTTACAAAAGAATAAGTCCCGGGGTCGATTTGCTCGACTAAAGGCGGTGCTCCAGCATGGCCGCAGTCAAATGACTGAAACAAGTAAAAGAGTAAAGAGAGAGTAAACCAAAAGGAAAATACCAAAACAGTTGGAATAAATAAATTTTAAAAATATATTTTAATTTTATTTTTTAAATTTTAATTTATTACAAACAAATGAAACATGCTTTATGTTGTTTTTCTTTATGTTCTGTTCAAGAAATAAGAGAAAAAAAATATGGCTTCAAAGACGAGAACAATAAAACAAACAGCTTCATCAAACCAAAATAAAGTTTTTAGTAAAAAAAAACTCCATTAACCCTTTCATTACTGCATTTATTTTCAGATGCTCTGTGTTTCTTTCAATCAGTTTTAAATATAACAAAGAATTTGGTAAAATAACTTAGTTATCATTAAGCTAGCGTTAGGAATATAAATTGTGACTAAGGTTTGGTGGAACATTTTGATTGAAAACTTATGAAAACAAGACATTTGTATTCAGGGCCAGAGCCGGTTTCAGCCGGGTTGGTAACAAAAGGGTTAACATAAAAATAATGGGTTTCAAATACAGATACAATGTGGTCATAAATATTGGGGGAGGAATGGAGAAATGTAGGTGATCTAATGGGGAACGGTTCCCAGAACTCACTTGTAAATACCAGTTTCATATTTACTGACTCTGGAGAACTGGGGGAAATAAGAAGCAAAAATTAACATTTTGGGGATTTGAACAAATGTGTAAGGAAGTGTGAAACTAGTTTGCTGTTGTCATTGATGTATTATAACTGCTTCAGATAATTCCTGTTTTTAAAGGGCTTATTTTTAGAATCATATAGCTGTGATATTTTTATTTTTAACCCCAGCAAGGAGGTTATGATTTTGCAAGCGTTGGTTTGGGAAATTGGGCGATTTTCAGCATGCATGTATATGGGTAGAAATGAGCTGCTTGGCGGAGGTCTGTGCTCTCCGAGTACTTTTCTAGTTATTAAATATTATTGGCTCCCAAACTGCTTAGACTATTGTCATATCTGTTGCTTATGCTACATACTCTTTTACTCTTTACTCTTTTACTTGTTTCAGTCATTTGACTGTGGCCATGCTGGAGCACCGCCTTTAGTCGAGCAAATCGACCCCGGGACTTATTCTTTGTAAGCCCAGTACTTATTCTATCGGTCTCTTTTGCCGAATCGCTAAGTGACGGGGACGTAAACACACCAGCATTGGTTGTCAAGCAATGCTAGGGGGACAAACACAGACACACACATACATATATATACATATATACGACAGGCTTCTTTCAGTTTCCGTCTACCAAATCCACTCACAAGGCATTGGTCGGCCCGGGGCTATAGCAGAAGACACTTGCCCAAGATGCCACGCAGTGGGACTGAACCCGGAACCATGTGGTTGGTTAGCAAGCTACTTACCACACAGCCACTCCTGCGAAAGCGGTTAGTCGATTCAACCAAATCTTCTATATGACTGGTACTTTATTTTTACTAATACCGAAACAACGAAAAAACAAAGTTAGCCTCAGCAGAAACAAGAATGTAAAAGAGGAGCATTACCAAATACTAGCTACGACACATTTTATGAACGATTCTCTATTAATTCTTATTTCTTTATTGCCCACAAGGGGCTAAACATAGAGGGGACAAACAAAGACAAAGGGATTAAGTTGATTACATCGACACCAATTTGGTAAAATAACTTAGTTATCATTAAGCTAGCGTTAGGAACATAAATTGTGACTAAGGTTTGGTGAAAGATTTTGATTGAAAACTTATGAAAACAAGACATTTGTATTCAGGGCCAGAGCCGGTTTCAGCCGGGTTGGTAACGAAAGGGTTAACATAAAAATCATGGGTTTCAAATATAGATACAATGTGGTCATCCGAAAGGATGAAAGGCAAAGTTGACTTCGGCGGAATTTGAACTCAGAACGTAACGGCAGACGAAATACCTATTTCTTTATTACCCACAAGGGGCTAAACACAGAGGGGACAAACAAGGACAGACATAGGTATTAAGTCGATTACATCGACCCCAGTGCGTAACGAAATACCGCTAAGCATTTCGCCCGGCATGCTAACGTTTCTGCCAGCTCACCGCCTAATTCTGCCATTAAACTGACCTTGATGCATAATAATAACAATTATATAACATGAAAAATGACAACTGTAAATGTATTATACTAAAATTAAATTTAAGGATAATTTCTTTTTTATTTTTTGTTTCTATTTTTCTGTTGTATTTTGAGGAAATCATTATAAAAAGAACATTTTTTTTTTTGTTTTTCATTGATTAAAATTTTTATTTAAAAATAAGAAAAACTTCAATGAAAATTTGTGAAGAGAATGTATTTGATTTGATAATCTATGCTTTAACACACACACAAACACCTATACATGCACACACTCACACACACACACACCACACACACACACATGTATGTATAGAAATTAAATAATGAGACATTCGTAAATATTAACAAATGAAACCATGGTACATAGGTAATCGTTGTATTTTGTATATTTTCATTTGCCTTGCTCATTTTTACATTCTGGCAGTTGCTGAAATTTTCTTGAGAACACACCCTTCATGGTAAGGCAATTTGATGTCTGTTTTTAGCATATTAGGAATCCACTTTCATGGCCATTCCTCTTATATTTGTTTGTAAAATATGTGTGTGAGCATCAAAGCAAAGCATACCCAAGAAAACAATTATATATCAACATAAAACACTCATATATACATGCATATATATATATATATTATATATATATATATATATATATCATCATCATCATCATCGTTTAACGTCCGTTCTCCATGCTAGCATGGGTTGGACGGTTCGACCGGGGATCTGGGAAGCCAGAAGGCTGCACCAGGCTCCGGTCTTATCTGGCAATGTTTCTACAGCTGGATGCCCTTCCTAACGCCAACCACTCCGTGAGTGTAGTGGGTGCTTTTTATATATATATATATAATGATGTTTATATATATATATAATGATGTCTATGCATGGTTATGTACATGTGAATGTTTCTATAAATCATTGTATATACAAAAATAACATGAGAGGGCAACCTGGGCTGTTTTATAAGTTGGTCTGTGGATAAGAAAATGTGAACGAAGTTAGTGCTAGGCAGACCAATTCAATCTGTATGGAATATGGAAAAATATAAGAGCATAAAAACAATGATGATGATGATGGTGATGATAATAACAAAAGTGAAAATTCATACACACCAAATGATCTGAGACAAGCAGTCTTGAGAATGAAGAAATTCTTGAGAATAGAGAAGTGAACAGGGCACAAATGCACACATACACACATGCTGTCATACATCATAAGAACAACCGCTATACATATAAGCACACAAGCACGGAGACATACTATAATACACAGTACACATGAATGTATGTGCATAGATATACAGGATATACATACAATACAGTGAATAACATTTTGTGATGATGTGTGTGTGTGTATATATATATAATATGTGACAATTATTCAGTAACTATGATAAAACTCCAAGTTTCAGATGTCGGAGCAGAAACCCATGCCGGCATCTCTTCAGCTATCGGGCCATCAAAAAAATGCTATGAAAATGACCGTTAAAACAAAGAGAAATTACTGTGTGATTGACCATTATTAAGACAAAAGAGCTATTAGAATGACCGCTAAGGGGAGAGAGTAAAGGTAAGGGAGTAAAAATGTAATCATAGTAATCGGGTAAGTGCGCATCTGTATGTATGGTCATTTTCATAGCATTTTCCCATGGCCCGATTACTGAAGAGATGCCGGCATGGATTTCCACCCCGACATCCGAAACTCGGAGTTTTATCATGGCTACCAAATAATTGTCACATATTATATTTACAGATAAATTCCTCTATTTACATAATAGCATGGTCTCTTTCATTCTTTTGTTGTCTTGCCATTTCTATCAAAATACATACATCATCATATATACAAATTGAGATAGGGGTTGTAAATGCAACCCTCCATGGGATAACATATATCCATACTCTTTTATGTACACTTTTTAATGTACACTACTGTATGTACACTGATTTGTTCTGCTTTTTATATGTAACCCTACAGTCTCTTATGTGGTGGTTTAATAAAGTATGTGATTGAGTATTATCGTGTAATTGATATTTGATTTAGATGTGTTTCTCCATTTTCTTATCTTGTATATATATATATTATATATATATATATATATATATATATCTTTGGTTAACGAAATGAAAAAACACATCCTATATATGTAATGGAGTACACATAAATATACATATATATGTGGGTGGGTGTGCATATGTGTGAGTGCGGATGCGTAAACATATACACTAGACATACAAACATGTCAAATTTACTTGTTTCCTCTGTAGACTGAAAGATATGACAAACAGCCATATACAATTTTCGGGTCTTATTGGGATCTCATCAGAGGTGTGTAGAGGTACATCACTGAAAATCCCACAAAAAAACAAGTAATCATTCTGTTTATGTACACATGAAATCTAGTAGCTCCAGAGAACTGGTGTCACTAATTTACATATCATTAGTGCTTAACAAACAAACATACATACATACATATGTAGCCACTTACGTATCATACTTTATGTATAGATACATCTTTGACGGGCAAATAAGTTACTGTGGTATTTGTCTGAGATAACATCTTTGTTATGGAAGTGTTGTGTTTAAAGACACTATAGACATTGGAGGAAGATGAATATTCTCCCAGCAGCGGCTAGCAAGAACACCAGATGCATTTCAGGCTGGTTCATTCTTATCAATAAATAATCACTGCCAGACACATGCCTAGGTAAGATCCGTTTCCTCTGATATAGAAAACGGTGAATAAAACATTTACTGATGTGTGTGTGTTTGTGTGTGCGTGTATGTGTGTGTGTGTGCGCGGTGTGTGTGTGTGTGTGTGTGTATGTATATGTGTGTGCCTGTGTATATACATATGTATGTGTATGTATATATATATATATATATATATATATATATGTGTGTGTTTGTGTATGCAATTATTGTTGTTTTTATCATTATTTTAGTGGAGTCAGTCTCTTGTTATGGTGTTGAATAGTCTATCTTTGAAAAGTCAACACTAAACATTATATATATTTATATATACACACATATTAAATATACACGTGTGTGTATGTATATGTGTGTGCCTGTGTATATACATATGTATGTGTATGTATATATATATATATTGGTAAAAACGGTAAGATAACAAAAGAAAGAAAGAGACCTCAATATTATGTAAATAGAGGAAATTTATCTGTAAAATAATATGTGACAATTATTCAATAGCCAAGATAAAACTCTGAGTTTCGGATGGCCAGATAACCGAAGAGATGGTGTGGTGGATTTCCACCTCGGCATCCGAAACTCAGAGTTTTATCTTGGCTACTGAATAATTGTCACATATAATTTTACAGATATATATATATATATATATATATGAATGAATGTATAAAACAATGAGTGTGAAAATGTGACTATATACTTTATACAATAATCAAATATTTCATGACCATTAGTCTTTTTTGAACATAAAATTAGTCAGTTTAGAATTTGTTTCCTGTGACAAAATCTTCTTCTTCTTGCCATTCTGCTGACCCGACTCCTTGTTGCCACCACCACCATTTACAGATTCCTCATTTGCTCGTTTACGCTTCTTCGCAGTCTTGACCTCTTCGGATTTACCATTCACCTTCTGTGACCAAATCTGCAAAAGAGACGTAAACATGGACAATGTAAGACGAACCATCTATGTATCAATGGCGCATGAAGGCCACTGGTCATTACTGCCACCACCACTGTGAATTAACTAACACCACCACTCACGATCACTACCTCGGGTGCGCATGCATCAACCAACACTACAAAATATTACTACCAAGTCCACTGAGAAGGAACATCACAGGATTGTGGTTTCAATTCCCAGACTGGGCGGGAATCATTTTTGCCAGCTGAGTGGACTGGAGCAACGTGAAATAAAGTGTCTTGTTCAAGGACACAATGCGTTGCCGGGAATTGAACTCACGACCTTACATTCATGAGCCGAATGCCATCACACCTACAACCATCACCACCACTACTACTACTACTACTACTACTACTACTATCATCACTGCAAACACCACCACCACCACCATTAGTACTACTGCTGCCATCACTACCAGTACATGACCTATTACTACTAGTAGTAGTACCATCCAGGGGATGGTGTGTGGCTTAGTGGTGGTTAGAGTGTTGGACTCATGATTGTAAGATTATGATTTCAATTCCTGGGTCAGGCAGCTCATTGTGTTCTTGAGCAAAACACTTCATTTCACTTTGCTGCAGTCCACTTAACTGGTAAAAATGAGTAATACTGCGACGAACCAGCGTCCCATCCAGGTGGGGAATATATACGCCATAAAACCAGGAAACTGGCCCTTATGAGTCAGTGTGACTCAGAAAGGTAAATTTACCTTTTTTTAATACCATCCAGCATAATGAGATCCTTCTTGAGTCATAATAGACTCATAAGTTTCCGTGGCACATATATTTCCCCACCAGATGGTGCTGGCGATCCATCATGGACTATTTATTTCTGCAAGCTAAATGAACTGGGGTCACATGAAGTGAAGTGTTTTGCTCAAGAACACAAGAACACAACGTATCGCCCAGTCCAGGGATCGAAACCACAATCTTATGATCACGAGTCCAGCACCCTAACCACTAAGCCATGCAACTCCACATCCAGCACAATGACTACCACTAATACCAGTATCACTAGTGCTACCAGCACAGCTAACATCCGAACACCACCACCACTACCATCCTCACCACCAATACCATCACAACTACTAATACTACTACTACTACAACCACCATTTCTACTACTTCTACCACAATCACTACATCCACATCAATTACTATCCCCACCACCAACACAACCACTACCACCAATGCCAGTACCACCAACACAACTACCAGACCATGCCCGTACCACTATCAACAATACCAGCACCACCACCACCAATGCCAGCACCACCAACACAACCTCCACTACCAACACAACCACCACTACTACAACATCTGCACTGAACAACTGACCAATCAACAACAACAGAGACAATCTCATCATTTAATAAGATGTCAAGTATAAAAGATGAAAAGACCAAATGGGTTTGTATTGATTTTTGTATTGATTGGGTTAAAACAAGGAGTCTTTGAGTGTGTTTGTGTACATAACAATAATGTATGTCATCTTCATCATGAGAATCATCATCATTTTAACATCTACTTTTCCATTCTTGCATGAGCCAGACGAAAGACAAAACTCATTGGGGAAGATTTTCTATGGTCAGATAGGCTTTTTTTTTTTTTCTTGTCACCAAACTTCAACCTTTTCCAAGTAAAGTATTATTTGCCCCCCGCCTACATCATTGAACATGAATAGTGCAAATAGCCAGACACGTTTTCACAGAAGACTGCACACAACTGACACTGTTTTCGCATGAATGGTGAATTTGTTAGCAAACAGTACACTGATGTTAAGACAAAGAGAAATACACACACACACACACATACCATTACCACCACTCATACACATACATATGCATGACAGGCATCTTATAGTCTGTCTACCAAATTCACCTTGACCAAGCTACCGTGGAAAACTATACATTAAAATGATGATATATCTATATTTATATATGTGTGTGTGCATATATATTTACATGTATGTATGTATACATACATATATATATATGTATGTATACATACATATATATGTATGTATGTATACATACATAGATATATGCATACATACATAGATATATGCATACATACATATATATATATATGTATATATATATATATATTATATATATATATATATATATATTTCTTTATTGCCCGCAGAGGGCTAAACATAGAAGGGACAAGCAAGGATACAAGGATAGACAAAGGGATTAAATCAATTACATCGACCCCAGTGCATAACTGGTACTTATTTAATCAACCCCGAAAAGATGAAAGGCAAAGTTGAGCTCGGCAGAATTTGAACTCAGAACGTAACAGTAGATGACATACCGCTAAGCATTTCGCCCAGTGCTCTAATGATTCAGCCAGCTCACCACTCTTATTATAATTATAATATATAAATATATATATGTATTAGAGCTGGTGGCACATAAAAAGCACCATTCAAGCATTGGGCCTCACAGAGGCAATATGGCTGATGTGCTAGGGTCACGTAACTAGTATCTGTGCTAGAAGCACATAAAAAGCACCTTTTGAGCATTTGGCCTCATGGAGGAAACGTGGCCAATGCCAGGCTGTGTAACTAGTACCTGGGCCAGTGGCACATAAAGAGCACCTTTTAAGGTACTGGACCTCAGAGAAAATGTGGCTGATGCCAGAATTGTATAACTAGTAACTGTGCCAGTGGAACATAAAAAGCTCTGGTAAAGTGTTGGGCCTCACGGAGGCAATATGACCAATGGGTCGTGTAACTAGCACCCATGCTGGTGGTACATAAAAAGAACCTTTCAAGTGTTAGGCCTCAAGGAGACAATATGGCCAACTAGCACCTGTGTAAAAGGCACCTTCTGAGCATTGGGCTTCATGGAGGCAATTAGACTCTTGGCGATATGCCGTGCTCGAGAAGACCCATGAAGCCAAGTGAAATTGTAATCATGGCAGATATTGGTGCCACGCAACTGGCACCCATGCCGGTGGCACATAAAAGCACCCATTACACTCTCAGTGTGGTTGGCATTAGGAAGGACATTCAGCTGTAGAAACCATGCCAAATCAGATTGGAGTCTGGTGCAACCCCTCAACTTACTAGCCCTGGTAAAACTGTCCAAATCATGCCAGCATGAACAACAGACATTAACTGATGATGATGATGATGGTGTATGTATATATATATATATGTACAGGGCTGGCCAAAAGTCACCTGACAGTAAATCAAAACCATTTAACTCCAAGATTTATTTATGTTTAACAACTGAATGAATTTAATAAAAGCATTTATATATGAAACATCATGAAAATTGTTCAAACTGAAGTCCTTCGTGAGTGACACCATTTTCCCAAATGAATAAATGGAATTGAATATTAAGTATTTATGGAATTCTGATTTAGTGTTGGGTGACTTTTGGTCAACCCTGTATGCATGTATGTATGTACAGGGTGGGTCAAAAGTCACGCACCAAAACACAACGTATTATTTTTATTTTATTATCATTATTATTATTAGTCAGCAAGCTGGCAGAAACGTTAGCACACCAGACGAAACGCTTAGCGGTATTTTGTCTGTCTTTACGTTCTGAGTTCAAATTCTGCCATGGTCGACTTTGCCTTTCATCCTTTCGGGGTCGATAAATTAAGTACCAGTTGCACATTGGGGTCAATAAATTAAGTACCAGCTGTGCACTGGGGTCGATCTAATCGACTAGCCCCATCCCCAAAAATTTCAGGCCTTGTGGCTAGAAAAGATTATTATTATCATTATTACTCTTTTACTTGTTTCAGTCATTTGACTGTGGCCATGCTGGAGCACCACCTTTAGTTGAGCACCACCTTTAGTCGAGCACCACCTTTAATCGACCCCAGGACTTATTCTTTGTAAGCCTAGTACTTATTCTTTTAGAATTTTTTGCTGAACCGCTAAGTAATGGGGATGTAAAAACACCAGCATTGGTTGTCAAGCGATATTGAGGGGACAAACACAGACACACAAACATATGTACACACACACACACATATACATATATACAATGGGCTTCTTTCAGTTTCCATCTACCAAATCCACTCACAAGGCTCTGGTCGGCCCGAGGCTATAGTAGAAGACACTTGCCCAAGGTGCCACGCAGTGGGACTGAACCCAGAACTATGTGGTTCGTAAGCAAGCTACTTACCACACAGCCACTCTTACGTCTATATTATCATTATTTTTATTAATCTGGTTCGTCACACACATGTTCATTCATCATTACTTTATTTTATTCAATTTTAGGAAAATTTAAGCATGTCTTTGACAATTCCGGAACATATTGAATTTATTTTGTGCATGCCTTGTGACCCATCCTATATAATATATATATATATATATATATATAAATATATATATATGTATATATATACACACATGTAAAATATTGATTTAGAAAACAAACACTAAATCGGGGTCAATGACTTTATATAACACCATGTTTCCATACATTTGATCATATATAAACATTACCATGGCCTTCAACATATAAAAGAAATGCATATATAAAAGCACAGAAGGTAAAAAATATACATGCACATAAAAATATATTTTCATACATTTTTAAATTGAGGGGTAAAAACTTCTTTCAGTCGATAGATTTTTTTAGTCACTTGACACGTTTTAGTAATTCAATTTGATAACTTATTTTAGTCAATTTGTATACACCTTTTCTTGACAGGCCTTTCTATATAATTTGCATTTTTATATGCATATATATTTTTTTATCTTCTGTGCTTTTATATGTATTCCTTTTATATGCCGAAGGCCATTATAATATTTATATTTGATGAAATGTATGGAAGCGTGTTATTATATGAAGTCGTTGACCTGAATTTAATGTTTGATCTTTAATCAATATTTTTTTGCTTCTGTCTCAATTTCATTTGAGCAATTCTTTTTTGCAGTTCTATAAACCCTTTTGTCTTTTGTCTCCATAAAAAGAGGCCAAAAATTATTTCTTTATATATATATATATATAATGAAGGTGCATGGCACAATGGTTAGAGCACCAAACCTACAATTGTGGGGTTGTGAGTTTGAATCCCGGACCGGGCTGCGTGTTGTGTTCTTGAGCAAGACACTTTATTTCACGTTGCTCCAGTTCACTCAGCTGTAGAAATGAGTTGTGACGTCACAGGTGCCAAGCTGTATCGACCCTTGCCTTTCCCTTGGATAACATCGGTGGTGTGGAGAGAGGAGGCCGGTATGCATGGGCAACTGCTGGTCTTCCATAAACAACCTTGCCCGGACTTGTGCCTGGGAGGGTAACTTTCTAGCTGCAATCCCATGGTCAGTCATGACCGAAGAGGATCTCAGCATATACATAAATACTCCTGGAACTTGCTCACAAGGAACTAGAATCTTATGTGTATACCATTCTGCCTAAATAATGGAGCTGAAGATGCAATATCCCTGCATATCTCACGTCTATTTTCATTCCTCCACTTCACTCTCTATTTCATATCTTATCTAGAATAACTATTGCTTAACCATTCTCTCACACCGTCTCTGATGAAGAGATATATAAAATAACCCGGAAACAGTTGTAAGACCTTCTATTTATAAATGTTTTGAAATCTTTCACAGCCTCGGACTTTTTTTTATATATATATATATATATATATATATATATATATATACATACACACACACACACTCATACACACCCTATTTGATAGCGTATTAAATGCACCCCAATTTCAACAGTATGTGTTCAGGAAAATTTTTTAATGCATTTAATGTAGGCTCAACCTTCATATATAGGGCCCAGGGTGATTTTTTTTGAGACATTTTTCAGGGAAAAAAAAAAGTGTATCATATAATGCCATGCATGCACGAATGCATACATAAATACACACACACACACACAAAAGTGTATGTATGTGTGTGTGTGTTTTCATACATACATTGTTGCAGTGCTGTCAGTGGTCACACACAAAAGTTTACCTCTACCAACGTATGTGTGAGTACATACCATTTCTGTGCATTAAGCGAAACCTCCCTCACCTCTTTCTCTTCACTGGGAAGCTCCTTGTATCTGCTTGTTGCCAACTGTTTTAGTTCGTCTGCTGACATGTCAGGGTTTTCTTCTTCAAAGTCATCTTTGTTTTCTTTAAACCAGGCGGGAAAACCAGATTTCACTGGAACACTGGAAACAAAAGAAAAACACCACAATCACAATTTAAAAAGAAAATACAATGGACAAAAGGAAATATAAAGACCATGCGTGGTTGTGTGGTTGATCAATCATTGTTTGAGATGCAGCTGCACTGTACAACATCTTTAGCAAGTGTCCTCTCCTTTAGCTCTGTAATATACAAAGTGTTTAGGCTAAATGTGAATATTTCTTGTTTTCAAGAACAGCTTGAAGTATTGCTGAATCGAGCCCAGTACTTATTTTTTAAGCCTGGTACTTATTCTATCAGTCTCCTCTGCTGAACCACAAGGTTACGGGGATGTAAACACACCAACACCAGTTGTCAAGGCACCCAAGGATCAAGAGATAGTGTTAAACTGGGAAAAGATTATTGAGTCAGTAGGCCCATGTAGGCAAGAGAAGGATTTGAAATCAAAACACACAGAGCCAGAAGAATACTAATGATCCTCTGATTCTGTAAGTTCATGACTCTAGACTGGTACTTTAGTTACCGACCCCAGAGGGATCACAGGCAAAGTTGAACACCATAAGTGACAATATTGAGAATCGTGGTGGTGGTGGAGGAGGAGAAAGCAGAGAAAGGGAAAGAGGAAGGAAGGGGGATAAGATGAAGGAGGAGAAAAATGAGTAGAAGAGAAGAGAGATAGATAGAGTACTGCACTTACATTTTCTCACTGGATTTCTTTGATTTTGATGGTTTCGTAGTAGAACTGTCCTTGGAGGGTTTTGCACTGGCAAAGAGTGTTGTCTGGTTTGGCAAAGTCTGTGAGCAAAATGAATGGAAATTAGAGATTAAAGCAAATTAGAGATTAATTAGGGATTAAACTAGTGATTAAGGCAAGTTAATCAGTTGGCCATTTTCTTGTTTTTTTTTTTCTACGTCTTTTAGTCAGAGGGACGAGCAGTTTCCATGACCCTTAAGAGAGATTAGTGGGAGACAAGAAGGAATGTATCCCGACTAGAGATTTAGTCATAATACTTGCAACAACAGAATAAACTTTACAATGACGATGACGATGATGATGATGACAGTGATGATGATGATGACGATGATGATGATGATGATGATGACGATGATGACGATGATGATGATGATGATGGTGATGATGATGGTGATGATGGTGGTGGTGGTGGTGGTGGTGGTGATGGTGACAGAGGAAAGACCTACCTTCCGCGATCCTGTCTTCAGCTTAACGGCTTCGGGGGAACTCAACAGCTTCGTTGGTTTACTTCGAGTCATGGAATCAAAAACCTGAGTACCTTTCATGGCCGGGAGGGGTTTCTGTGGGGTCCCAATCTGTCAACACAACAAATCAATTTAAAATGAAGGGGTCAGCATAATGAGACAGAAAAACACATGCACACACACACACATCCACACAGCTCTTTCATTTAACGGATTTAGTAAGTGGACTGTGGCCAAGCTGCAGCACTATCTGCTATTTAAATGACCGATGACTGAGAAATGTTTTATTGACCGCAGGGTAAGGATACAAAGCAAAGAGGTCCTGGAAAAACCACACACACACACAGAGCTATTTCTCTTATTGGCTTCAGTAATTGAAAATGTGGCCAAGCCAGAGCAGCTTTCAAGAGCATAGTTTTACTCCATTGATCAGAAAATTGATTGGTTCTTTACTTATCATTCTCAGACAGAGTACAGCCAAAGTTAACCTGGTGGATTTTATTTACACAGGCGTGGCTGTATGGTAAGAAGCTCGCTTGTCAACCATGTGGTTCCGGGTTCAGTCCCACTGTGTGACACCTTGGGTAAGTGTCTTCTATTGTAACCTCAGGCCAACCAAAGCCTTGTGAGTGGATTTGATAACCAGAAACTGAAAGAAGCGTGCCTTGCTTACCAACCACATGGTTCTGGGTTCAGTCCCGCTGTGTGGCACACTGGGCAAGTGTCTTCTGCTATAGCTTCGGGCCAGCCAAAGTCTTGAAAATGGATTTGGTAGACAGAAACTGAAAGAAGCCCGTCGTATATATGTATGTACAACACACACATATATATATATATATATATATATATATACACATACACACGTATATATATGTGTGTGTGTTTTGTGTTTGTTCCCCCAACATCACTTGACAACCGATGCTGGTGTGTTTACGTCCCCATCACTTAGCGGCTCAGCAAGAGGAACCGATAGAGTAAGTACTAGGCTTACAAAGAATATGTCCTGGGGCCGATTTGCTCGACTAAAGGCGGTGCTCCAGCATGGCCGCAGTCAAATGACTGAAACAAATAAAAGAATAAAAGAATACACACACACATATGTACTAGCAAACACACACGTCCTTTGGATGGTTTAAATTGCTTTGGTGGTATTTTTTTACCAAATAATTCAACTACGAAGAAGGTTTATGAGTAACACGGCAATCTCTGTTTCTGATTAACCGAGGAATGGAGAACCAGATTGAAGGCTGGTTACGGTGAAGGTCGTTGCACTTTAATGATCTGAGAACACATAAATTTGCAAGCAATGCAAAGTAGAGCTACTGAAGAGTTTTGGGAATAGATTACAGATAATGACTACAAAATATAATTGTTTTACAAGAAAGCAAAATTTCTTGTCAGAAACAGCCACATAAATGGTGTAAAGAAATTGAAGGAAGACTTTGAAACTGCCCCTCAGCGAATTTATTTTATTCAACAGAAAAGGGAGCTATTTTTTCACTTTCAAAAATGACAATATAATACCTACTTGAAAAAGTAGAGTTAAAGGAATGTATCTGCTGTGTGCTTACAGTGTATGATCACTCTGAAATTCTTCAGAGTGATCATACACTTCAGGCAATGAAAAATGAAGACATGAAGAGTTTGACTTCAGTTCTCGAATACTGCTTTCAATCCTAGGAATGGAGAATCAGGTTGAAGGTTGGTTACAGGAGTGGCTGTGTGGTAAGTAGCTTGCTTACCAACCACATGGTTCTGGGTTCATTCCCACTGCGTGGCACCTTGGGCAAGTGTCTTCTACTATAGCCTCGGACCGACCAAAGCCTTGTGAGTAAATTTGGTAGACGGAAACTGAAAGAAGCCCATAGTATATATGTATATGTGTGTATATGTTTGTGTGTCTTTCTTTGTTCCCCAACATCGCTTGACAACCAATGGTGGTATGCTTACGTCCACGTAACTTAGCGGTTCGGCAAAAGAGACCGATAGAATAAGTACTAGGCTTACAAAAAATAAGTCCTGGGGTCGATTTGCTCGACTAAAGGCGATGCTCCAGCATGGCCGCAGTCAAATGACTGAAACAAGTAAAAGAGTAAAAGAGAGAGAATCTTTAGCAGTTCAAAGTGAAAAGATGTCGCATTGTAAGGCAGACAAATAATAAATCGAAAAAGTGTGAAAACAATTTTAAAATATTCTGTAATGCAAATATACAACCATATAGATTTTAAAAATATGGAAACGGTCCAAATAAATAAATAGACAAAATCCTTTCACTTTTATAATATTCTCTAACCCAAACACTTATTCATAAAATACGACACCAATACACACATAAAAATATAAAGTAATAACATACAATTACAACATATAAATAAATAGTAAATTTTTAAAATGTGAAAACCACTAAAAAATATTCTCTAATTCCAATATATGACCATATAGATTAAAAAAGTATGGGAGACTCTAGATACAAAAAAAAACTATGTACATACAATGAATAAGAGAAAAACCTGTGTAAAGCACCATTTTTCCCAATTTGTCAAAATGTAAAAGTGCATGACCATCTTTGGGACATAAGTAATGTGTATGTAAAGTTTGGTGAAAATCGGTTGAGAATTGTGGAAATAGTCAATATGCACACACATCCTGTTATTTATATATACTAGATATATAGTCATCTGTGTGTGTCTTTGTGTCTATGATTGTCCCCCAACCATCGCATGACAGCTAATGGTGTGTTTATATTCCCGTAACTTAGCAGTTCTTCAAAAGGGACTGACAAAATAAGCACTAGGCTTACAAAGTAAAAAACCCTTTACGGCAGTGCTCCAGCATGGCCACAATCAAATGACAGAAACATATAAAAGAGTAGAAGAGCATACAAAGTCTTTTCTTCACCGGATTTCAATCATGGGACTATGGCCAAGCTAGAGCACGACTGTGTATCATATAGTCAGTCCATTACATCGATTCCCTGAGCATGACAGGAATTCAATTAACCAACCTCAGACAAATGAAATATGCTGGAACTGAATAAGAATTTATACACCAATATAAACACCATGAACTGGTACTTCATTCATTCAACTCCAAAAAGAATGATATCCAAAGTTGACTTTGGTAGAGAGAGTCAGAACAAATAGAACCATAAGGCATTCTAATCTATGCTCAAACAACTCTGTCGATTCATTGCCTTATGGGATTTATGGAACTCCTGGGATATAAGAGATTTAGAGAATTTAGGATATTTATGGGATTTGTTGGATTTATAAGATTCACAAGATTTTATGAGACTTACAAGATCTATGAGATTTATGGAATATACGAGATTTATGGAATTTAAGGGATTTGTGGGGTGTATGGGATTACAAAATGAAAACGATATAATTAAAAACAGAAAATCATAACAACTAAAAGTAAACAAATGAAGTGATCATTTCTTCCTCCAAAACATATAAACCCTTAAATGTCTTACTTTGAAAGGGTTTGTTACAGTGCTTGATGAGGGGAAAACTCTTGGAGATAAGGTGCCCTTCTTCTCTCTTTTAGCTGCAACACAAAAGAAACAGAAGTAATAACGATAAAGATAATAATAATAATAATAATAATAATAATAAAAAATATTATAATAATAATCCTTAAACAACCCTTATTCAAGGACCTTTTGAGCTGGATGGGCTACTCAACCAGAAAAAAATCCTAACTGTGCCCCACCTGCAAGGTAATGTGCTGTTTATCTTGATATGTCACCCACATATGGTTGCAATGCATGTGCCTGGTGTACCCTTATCAGACGGGTAGTCATGATGAGTATACTGGGCTTCATATATTTTACCCCAGTGTCACTTTGATGGCATGCACTGCTCTCTCACTCAATAATAATAATAATGATTTCAAATTTTGGCACAAGGTTAGTCATTTCAGGGGTGGAGATAAGTTGATTACATCGACCCCCAATGCTTGGCTGGTGCTTATTTTATCGACCCCAAAAGGATGAAAGGCAAAGTTGACCAGGGTAGAATTTGAACTCAGAACACAGAGCCGGACAAAACACTACTGTGTATTTTGCCCAGCATGCTAACAATTCTGCCAGCTTGCTGCCTCAATAATAATACTGAGATCCCCTTCGGTCAAGACTGACCATGGGATTGCACCTAGAAAGTTACCCTCCGAGATACAAGTCCGGGCAAGGTTGTTTATGAAAGACCAGCAGTTGCCCATGCATACCGGCCTCCCCTCTCCATGCCACCAGTGTTTTCCAATGGAAAAGCAAAGACTGATACAGCCTGGCAATAGTGACATTGCAACTCATTTCTACAGCTGAGTGAACTGGAGCAACATGAAATAAAGTGTCTGGCTCAAGAGCACAACACACAGCCTGGTCTGGGATTCGAACTCATAACTTCACAATTGTAAGCTCAACACTCTAACCACTGAGCCATGCACCTTCACATAATAATAATTTCAAATTTTGACACAAGGCCAGCAATTTCGGGGAGAGGTTAAGTCAATTACACTGACCCCAGTACTCAACAGGTACTTTTAAAGATTTCAAATTTTGTCACAAAGCTGGCAACTTTAGGATAGGGAGTAAATTGATTAGACTTATTTCAGTACATGACTAGTATTTATTTTTATTGATCCCCAAAAGAATGAAAACAAAAGTCAGCTCCAGTGGTGTTTGAACTTATATATGTGCACCTGGGTGGTTAACCCTTTTGTCACCAACCAGGCTGAAACCAGACTTGACTTGACTTGAGCAGCATTCACCCTGGATGGGTTGAGCTGGCTTCATTCATCCTCAATGCTGCATCTCTCACAAACGCCGACCAGACCTGGCGATTTGAGGCTAATGACCGCGTGATCTCCAACCACTCCCTATTTCAGCGGCGAATGCCATAGACATGGGGGCCTAGGTTGGGTTCCAGATCAGCCTTGACTGTCGTCAGCCAGGTTTTTCGTTGTCAACCACATCGCTTTCGCCAATCCTTCAAACATTCCTCTCTTTACTCTCCCTTTTACTCTTTTACCTGTTTCAGTCCTTTGACTGCGGCCATGCTGGAGCACCGCCTTTAATCGAGCAACTCGACCCCGGGACTTATTCTTTTGTAAGCCCAGTACTTATTCTATCGGTCTCTTTTGCCGAACCGCTATGTAACGGGGACATAAACACACCAGCATCGGTTGTCAAGCAATGCTACGGGGACAAACACAGACGCACAAACACACACACGCATATATATATACATATATACGACGGGCTTCTTTCAGTTTCCGTCTACCAAATCCACTCACAAGGCATTTGTCGGCCCGAGACTATAATAGAAGACACTTGTCCAAGGTGCCACGCAGTGGGACTGAACCCGGAACCATGTGGTTGGTAAACAAGCTACTTACCACACAGCCACTCCTGCGCATCTCATGCTGAAACCAACACTGGCTCTGTAGTACAAATGTCTTGTTTTCATAAATTCTGAATTAAAATCTTCCACTAAACCTTAGTCACAATTTATCTTCCTGACATTAGCTTAATGATAATGAAGTTATTTTACTAAATTCTTTGTTATATCTAAAATAATTGAGAGAAACATAGAGCATCTCAAAATAAATACAGTAACGAAAGGGTTAAGGAGTTTGTTCCCTAACCATGTGGTTCCAAGTTCAGTTCCAATGCATGGCGCTTAGAGAAAGTGTCTTCTGCTGTAGCTCAAGGCCAACCAAAGCTTTGTTAATGGATTTGGTAAAAGGAAACTAAAAGAAGCCTCTCATTTGTGTGTGTGTGTTTGAATATATGTATGTGTGTGTGAGTGTATGCACACACACACACACACATGCATTTGTACCTCATTGTCCTGACACTGTGCAACAGTTGTATATATTTCACCAGGTGTGGCTGTGTGAGATGAAGCTTGCTTCCCAACCACATGGTTCTGGGTTCAGTCCTATGCATGGCACCTTGGGTAAGTGTTTTCTGGTATAGCTTCAGGCCGACCAAAGCTTTGTGAGTGGATTTGGTAGATGGAAACTGAAAGAAGCCCGTCGTATATATGTGTGTGTGTGTTTGTGTACATATGTGTGTTTTTGTGTGTGTGTGTTTGTGTACATATGTGTGTTTTTGTGTGTGCATGTTTGTCCCCCACCACCGCTGGACATCCAGTGTTGGTGTGTTTACGTCCCCGTAACTTAACAGCTTGGCCAAAAAGACCAATAGAGTAAATGCTAGGCTTACAAAGAATAAGTCCAGAGGGTTGATTTGTTTAACTAAAATGCTTTAAAGTGATGCCCCAGCATGGCCGCAGTCAAATGACTGAAACAAGTAAAAAGAATAAAGAATCTCCACTCACCTGACTTTGGTGTTCCACTGCCAGCATCCAGGCTGTTCTCTTTCTCCTCATCTGAATCGTTATCCCCATTCTCTGAGCCCTTCTGTTTCATATCAACATCATCATTATCACTGCCATCACCACCACCATCATCATCACAATCATCATCATCAGCTTCATCCTCCTGATCTTCCGTCCCTTCCTCTACTTGTTCCTTTTCTTCCTCCTCCTCCTCCTCTCCTTCCTCATCTTCTTCCTCCTGCTTCCGCTGCTTCTTCTTCAAACCATTAACAGAACCCTTGACAGGATTCTGACGTGGGGCCAGATTTGGTCGCACTTTATTCTTCGTGTTGTCTGGCCTGGAAATAGGAATCGAGAATTAATATCCAGAGAGAAAAAGATTTTGTTGAAATGATGAATGGTTACTACCTGCCCCACCAACAGCCCTTCATCACCTCAATGATGATCATGATGATGATATAAAATAACATTTTTTCTCTTTTACTTGTTTCGGTCATTAGACTGTGGCCATAATGGAGCCTCCTCTTGAAGAATTTTAATCAAATTGATCAGTACTTTTCTATTTCTATCTCCCTCTGTCTCATTTACTGTCTGTCTGTCTCATTTATTGTCTGTCTGTCTCATTTATTGTCTGTCTGTCTCATTTATTGTCTGTCTGTCTGTCTCATGTACTGAGAAAAAGAGGAGAGTCAGAAACAAATACAGATAAAGGGTGAAAGTCATAAAGAGAGGCAAATGGGAAAACAATGACATAAGAGAGAGGCAGAAAGTGAGAGAGAGATAGAGACAGACAGAAGGACAGATAGACAGAGATATATTTTATACACACGCACACTCAGGCAGTTGAGAAACTCACAAAAATTGAGACAGACAGTAAATGAGACAGTCAGACAGTACATGAGACAGTCAGACAGTACATGAGACAGTCAGACATTAAACGAGACAGATAGTAAATGAGACAGACAGACAGAAAATGAGACAGACAGACAGTGAGACAGACAGACAGACAGTGAGACAGACAGACAGTAAGTGAGACAGACAGACAGTAAATGAGACAGTCAGACATTAAACGAGACAGACAGATAGTAAGTGAGACAGATAGACAGTAAGTGAGACAGACAGACAGTAAATGAGACAGTCAGACAGTACATGAGACAGTCAGACAGTACATGAGACAGTCAGACATTAAATGAGACAGTCAGACATTAAATGAGACAGTCAGACATTAAATGAGACAGACAGACAGAAAATGAGACAGACAGACAGTAAGTGAGAAAGATAGACAGACAGTAAATGAGACATCAGACAGTACATGAGACAGTCAGACAGTACATGAGACAGTCAGACAGTACATGAGACAGTCAGACAGTACATGAGACAGTCAAATCCAATGGAATTTGAATGTAGAATGTAAAGATCTAGAAGAAATGTACCTGAGCTTCTTCAGTTTTGATGCTGGAACATTTTAGACGCTTGTCACAGAATTCTACCACACAAGGTTCATACAGGACAAGAATAACCAGTAAAAACATACAGCACATTCGTAAAAGAGCGAAATGGAAAATATACATCCCTAGATTATTACATGCAATTAAAGATGAAGATTCTGATTGAAGAATCGAGTTTAGTTTGTCACCATCATCTTGAACCCATCTATTTACCTCTGTTTAGCCAAAATCTTCTTCCTATTACGCACAGCAGCAGTACCATCATCATCATCATCATTATTATTATCACTGCCACGACCACCACCATCTTCTTCTTCTTCAGCAGAAGAAGAAGAAGAACTCCATAGCCGTATGATGCTTTGAACTTCCTCTTCAAAAGACGCATCTCTTCCGCCATTCGCCGCTTGTGAGCCATCTCATTGATGCGTCCAGCAAGTTGCATCCTCATCAGTCTCGCTGCATACTTGACAGCCAGCTGCAGAGTGTGTTCATCGGGCATCATCTCGCATATGTCCAGAGCCCTGCATTCTCGTTCCGACCGCACCGAAAGCTACAAGACAGAAATTGAAGAGAATGAAAACAGTGACACACAGACAAAAACAAAATAAAAAAACCACAAAACAAGAGAATCTGATCCAACATGGAAACCTCTATGTAGTTTTGCAGTGTACTAAAAATAGCAGCTAAACCACCCCCACTAAACTGCATGCCACTAGGAGCTTGTACACTTTTGTTTGACCAGTGAGAAATAGTAACCAAATCTCACTCAAATTATATATTTCTTTACTACCCACAAGGAGCTAAACACAGAGGGGACAAACAAGGACAGATAAAGGGATTAAGTCGATTACATCGACCCTAGTGCGTAACTGGTACTTAATTTATCAACCCCGAAAGGATGAAAGGCAAAGTCGACCTCGGCAGAATTTGAACTCAGAACGTAACAACAGACGAAATACGGCTACGCATTTCACCCGGCGTGCTAACGTTTCTGCCAGCTCAAATTATACCTCCACCAGAAGCCTCAACGTAGTTGCTCAATTTGCTGGAAATAGTAGCTAAAACTTCCTCAAATCATACTCTTCAAGGAGTTTCTGTGTGGTTTCTGATCCTGCAAGAAATATTAGCTAAATCTTCCACAAATTACACCCAAGTAGAAGCTTCTTTGCAGCCTTTTGACTTGCTAGACATAGTAACCAAATCTCAGTTCACACTTTAACGAGAGTCTGTAACTTGGTTGTTCAGCCTACAAGAAACAGTAGCCAAATTTTCCTCAAATTACATCCGGCTATCTTGGGTAATGTAGTCCTAGATACATCTAAAATGATGGGATAGTCATGGTTGGAATGTCTTGAGCATAATTCAGATCAAGCAGGGAAAACAACAACATAAAAGATAGGCAGGAAGTGAGATATATATATATATATATATAGAGAGACAGAGAGAGAGAGAGAGAGAGAGAGAGAATAAGACAGACAGAGATATATTTTATACACACACATACACTCAGACAGTTGAGAAACTAACAGAAATTGAGACAGACACACAGACCATAAATGAGGCAGAGAAACAGTAAATGAGACAGACAAATAGTAAATGAGACAGACAGACAGCAAATGAGACAGACAAATAGTAAATGAGACAGACAAATAGTAAATGAGACAGACAAATAGTAAATGAGACAGACAAATAGTAAATGAGACAGACAGTAAATGAGACAGACAGTAAATGAGACAGACAGTAAATGAGACAGAAAGAGATAGAAATAGAAAGGCAACAGTTAAAAACTTACAGCAAACGACTTCATGAGTTCTTCTTTCATTCCCCTCACAGCTTCCTCTTGATATCTGGTGTCCACCTCTTCACCCTGCTGAACACACTGGTCAATTGCACTTTGAACAAAACTCAGACGCCTAAACTTCTCCTGAAACAGAGTGAAAAACAAAAAAAAACAAAAAAACTATATTAACACCTGGGCAGATACCAGAGGGCGCACACTCTCCTACCCTGATGTAATCTCCAGGGATACAGGCATCCTATTTCTTTACTAGCCACAAGGGGCCAAACACAGAGAGGACGAACAAGGACAGACAAACGGATTAAGTCGATCATATCGACCCCACTGCGTAACTGGTACTTATTTAATCGACCCCAAAAGGATGAAAGGCAAAGTCGACCTCGGCGGAATTTGAACTCAGAACATAGCAGCAGATGAAATACCTATTTCTTTACTACCCACAAGGGGCTAAACACAGGGAGGACGAACAAGGACAGACAAACGGATTAAGTCGATCATATCGACCCCAGTGCGTAACTGGTACTTATTTAATCGACCCCGAAAGGATGAAAGGCAAAGTCGACCTCGGCAGAATTTGAACTCAGAACGTAACGGCAGACGAAATACCGCTAAGCATTTCGCCCGGCGTGCTAACGATTCTGCCAGCTCGCCTGGATGCCTGTATCCAGGGATACAGGCATCCAGCAACAGGACCTCCGTAATGCTATGACGGGCCGTGAAGTCTGGCGTAGCATGGTAAATTCCATTGTCTCGACCACGGTCTAAATCAATGAATGATCAGTATATTAATTTATATGCCCACCTAGTTAACTCTTTATCTATTTGTTTACTCGTACATCAGTTCAGCCTGGGCAAAGTTCAGAAAGCTTCCACCCCTACTGGTGACAAAGGGCCTCTTGCTCAAGGTGAAAGGTAGATTGTATGATGCATGTGTGCAAACTGCCATGCTTCACGTAGACTCAAAAGAAATGAAGCTAGCATGATCCGCTGGATGTGTAATGTCAATGTGCACACACAACAGAGTGTAAGCGCCCTGAGAGAAATGTTAGACATAAGAAGCATCGGATGTGGCATGCAAGAGAGACATTTGCATTGGTATGGTCATGTACTGTGGATGGATGAGGAGAGCTGTGTGAAGAAGTGCCAGTCCCAAACAGTGGAAGGAATCCAGGGTAGAGGGAGACCCAGGAAAACATGGAATGAGGTGGTGAAGCATGACCTTTAAACGTTGGGACTCATAGAGGCAATGACAAAAGACGAGACCTCTGGAGGTATGCTGTGACTGAGAAGACCCAGCAAATGAAGTGAGTCCACAGCAGTAACCTACACTAGTGTCACATAACCAGCCCACTTAAAAGTATCTTGGATCATAGGGCGACACGCCATGCTTGAGGAGACCTATTGAGTCAAGTACATCAACATCAGCAATATCAAAATCAAATCAAATGGAAATTGCAGTTGTGAGCCCCATTCCGGTAGCACGTAAAAAGTACCATCCAAACGTGGCCAATGCGCAGCCTTGACTGGCTTCCGTGCCAGTGGCATGTAAAAAGCACCATCCGATCATGGTTGATGCCAGCTCCTCTGGCCCCTTGTGCCAGTGGCACATAAAAAGCACCCACTACACTCTTGGAGTGGTTGGCGTTAGGAAGGGCATCCAGCTGCAGAAACACTGACAGATCAGATTAGGGCCTGGTGCAGCCTCCTGGCTTCCCAGACCCCAGTCGAACCATCCAACCCATGCCAGCATGGAAAACGGATGTTAAACGATGATGATGATGATTCTATGTAAATGTGAAAATTGTAAATGTGTAAATGTGAAAATTGACATTTGGGATCTTTCCCATTTGACCAACAGATTTAAAAAATAATTTTTTGTAACTAAACACTTTCAAACTTCATATACTGGTAGAATGTATCATATAAAACATCTTTTGCTCTAAGCATTTTTGAGAAAAGCTTATATTTAGGAAGTTATTTCACGTTAAAGTTCTCGTATTTCGGTAATTTCAACCAATCAATGATGTGTATTCAGCTGAATAAAGTACTGCCATTGTTTGTCAACAACTATCGGCGGTGTATTTTTTGTTTGTCACTGTTATTCATGACATCATTCATGTGTTTGTACTGGTTTTAGCTTTAAGGGGTTAAGGTTAAGGTTTTAGGTTAGGGTTTTAGGGTTAGGGTTGTCATAAATATCAGTGACAAACGAAATATACACCGCCGGAAGTTCTTGTAGACAAACAACAGCAGTAATTTTATTCAGCTGAATACACGTCATTGATTGGTTGAAATTACTGAAATAGAACAACTTTAACGTGAAATAACTTCATAAATATAAGTTTTTCTCAAAAATGCTAAGAGTAAAAGATGTTTTATATGACATATTCTACCAGTGTCCGAAGTTTTAAAGTGTTTAGTTGCAAAAAATTATTTTTTAAATCTGTTGGTCAAAAGGTAAAGATCCAACATTTGATTTAACCCCATTTGAGAAAAAGATTAAGTTAAGTGTACAAAACGAAAGTGAAAGTAAACGACAACACTAAACATACTTCATATTGGCTCTTCTCTGTGCTGAGCTCACACATGGGTATCTGCAGAGGTAACATTCTCAACGTAGGACGTGGAAGAGTTGGTGGAAACCGAGAACCTTTACAGGGGATACATCTGAAATAAAGAGAGAGAGATAAAGAAGGAAGAACAAAGATTTTTTAAAGGAACAAAAAGCTGAGACAACTAGGCCACTTTGACCCACTTAAACTTTTGCCACAGGGGACTAAAGGTTTGCCAATCAGTCAAGTGAACAAGTTTCCTATTGGGAGTGTGGTCTAGAGCCATGGAATTCAACCATGTCATTATCCATTTATTAAATTTTCTCTTTAATTACAGACTTTTGAAAGATCTGCCCACTCAACAAATTGTGAACTTAGCTCATGGACCAATCACTGCTTTCTTTGTGGACTCCCAGGTATCCATAGACCTTCAGGAGTCTACATACCCTCAGGATAATAAACGCTGGTCTAAAATGTTATTTTAGCCAAAACGACCCTATCAAATTGAAAATTATGATCAAGAGCATTCCAGCTGTGACAATCCTGTCTTTTGTTTTTCCAATCATAGGTGTATCTTGGACAACATTACTCAATGTATCTGTCCGTGTTTTGTATTAGACAACAAGCTGTCTTGAAAAAGATTTGGCATCTAGTCAACAACATCAAGTAACAACACAGAATTAATCTCACTGTTTCACATTCTAGTAGCAACAGCACTTCAGATACGAGTCATACAGGAACTTGGGTTGTACATTAGGCTTCTCAAGAGCAGTAGTTTTCAACCAGGGTTCGTATGGCCTTTTTCTTTGGCGGGGGGGGGGGGGGGGGGTCCACATAAAATTTTGTTACCTTTTTTTACTTTTACTTGTTTCAGTCATTTGACTGCGGCCATACTGGAGCACCACCTGACGTAAACACACCAGCATCGGTTGTCAAGCAATGTTGTGGGGACAAACACAGACACACAAACATACATGTATATACATATACATATATACGACGGCCTTCTTTCAGTTTCCGTCTACGAAATCCACTCACAAGGCTTTGGTCGGCCTGAGGCTATAGTAGAAGACACTTGCCCAAGGTGCCACTCAGTGGGACTGAACCCGGAACCATGTGGTTGGTAAACAAGCTACTTACCACATAGCCACTCCTGCGCCTATATATATATATATTATATATATATATATATATACACATAGATATATATACATAGATATATATACATATAAAGATATATAGGATTAAGAGACAGAACCACCATCAAAGTAATTCAATCAATAATGAAAGTGAGCTGGCAGACAGCTAGCCAATTACACAGAGACGTTCAGACAGAATGAGAGAATGAGAGAATATAGATAACATTTACCTAATCTGTTGTTGAGATTCTAGTATACTGATGATCCAGAAGTGGTCTGATTTTCCTTTTGCCTGAAATATAAAGGTAGAAAGATATTATTAGTAATTTTGTTCTTTCACTAATGGCTTCAGTCATTAGACTAAATAGCATAGAAAATAATAGGTTTGGTGTATTTGACTAAAAATTGCCTTCCAGGGTTTTTAGTCAAATATAACAAACCTGTTATTTTGTCTACTATTCATTTTATTGATATACATAGGTGTATGTGTGTGTGTGTGTGAAATTTTTTGGACTAATGGATATAAGTCAATTAGTGTGCTGAGTAAAGCACGTTCCACAGTTTAGGTTACCTGGTGTCATCCACAGATGGGTATATTTCCTTTGGATTTACATCAGGAATTATCCAGTGTTAGTTGAGATAATAATAACTGATGAAGGAAACGGAAGATAGATTTAGCTCTAGTCTTTATTCAGTACGACAATCATTTCCACACATCCTGTGTCAAGGAACATTCGCACACACATATATACATATTTAAATATATATCTGCGCACTCATATGTACAAATAAAACCTATACTTATATCCACCAATGAATAAATATTCGCATATATATATATACATATCCAAATACGTACCTGCGTATTCATATGTATAAGAAAAACATACATCCGTACATCCACCCACGAACATACCTATACGTACAAAAACATACATATGTACACATACACATTTTCACACACCTCGACACCTCAACCCACATCCACTAAATCATAAATTAAAATATATGTCTGCCCATCTAAAGACGTATATATCCATACACAAAAGTAAACAGAAGTTACTATTAATTTAGATATAAGTTCATTAATTATAAATTAAATTAATTATAAGTTAGTAAGTGCCAAATAAACAAAAATGTGTCCGTGCGGGGGCGTGCATGCATATGTATGTGCATGTGGGTGCATTTCGGTGTATCTACTTATATTTACTATATTAGGTTTATCTTTGTGCTCTTCTTAATTTGTATTCCATTTTATTTATCTATTTATCTATACATGGATATATGATTTAGTGGATGTGGGTTGAGGTGTCGAGGTGTGTGAAAATGTGTATGTGTACATATGTATGTTTTTGTAGAGACATGTTACTTGAAGCCTTCGACGAAATAGAAGGGGGCATAGCTACACATGGGGTAGAAGATAACTGGGCGCTTCTAAGGGACAACCTGCTGAAAGCCACTGACCAGATCTGTGGCTGGTGCAAAGTCCCCACAAGACCCAAAATAACGTGGTGGTGGAACAATACCGTTGACAGGGCTATTAGACAAAAGAAACAGGCTTGGAAGGACTGGAAGAACGGTGGTAGCAGGGAAGTGTATCAGACTGCAAGAAGGGAAGCTAGGAGGCAGGTTTATTTAGCCAGAGGGGAAGCAGATAGGAAAAAATTTGCCAATGTCCTGCGCCGTGAGGATGAAAGACTTGAGGTATTTCGTATAGCAAGACAGTGTGTGAGAGAGAATCGTGACGTGGTAGGAGAAAAATGTGTTCGCACGGATGACGGCTCACTTGCGCTAAATGAGGATGCAAAGAGAGAGGTTTGGAGAAGCCACTATGAAAGGTTGCTGAATGAGGAAAATGAATGGGATAAAGAGAGTCTGCCGAATGTTGACCCAACAGAGGGACCAGCAATCCGAGTTGACAGTTCCTTAGTAGATAAGGCAATTAAAAGCATGAAAACAGGGAAAGCCCCAGGCCCATCAGGAATTACTGCAGAGATGCTCAAAATATCTGGTAGTGTCGGCTATAGCCTAGTCACCCGTATAGTTAACCAGGTGATACACGAAGGAGTCATTCCCAATGACTGGTGTAGCAGCATAATAGTCAGCTGCTACAAAGGTAAAGGTGACGCCCTAGATACAAATAACTACAGGGGTATCAAGCTGCTGGATCAGGTAATGAAGGTTACGGAGAGGGTTATAGCCCAACTAATTAGAGAGAGAGTTAGCCTAGATCAGATGCAGTTTGGGTTCGTGCTATTTTCATGGTAAGACAGCTGCAAGAGAAATACCTAGCCAAAGACAATCCCCTATACCTGGCTTTTGTTGATATGGAGAAAGCCTTCGACAGGGTCCCCCGATCCCTCATCTGGTGGTCAATGAGGAAACTAGGGATAGATGAATGGTTAGTGAAAGCTGTACAAGCCATGTACAGAGACGCTGCTAGTAAGGTGATGGTTGGCACCGAGTACAGTGAAGAATTCAGAGTAGAGGTTGGGGTCCACCAAGGTTCAGTCCTCAGTCCCCTCCTATTTATCATAGTCCTCCAGGCAATAACGGAGGAATTCAAGACAGGATGCCCCTGGGAGCTCCTCTATGCTGATGACCTTGCTCTAATTGCTGAGTCTCTATCAGAACTAGAGGAGAAGTTTCAGGTATGGAAACAAGGTTTAGAATCGAAGGGCCTTAGAATCAACCTAGCCAAAACCAAAGTCCTAATAAGTAGGAAGGTAGACCAATCACAAACGCCTTCAGGTAGATGGCCCTGCTCGATCTGTAGAAAAGGTGTAGGTAGAAACTCTATAAGATGCACCAAGTGTAAGCTATGGACACATAAGAGGTGCAGCAATGTCAAAGGAAGGCTAACTAGGAAGATGGTTTTTGTATGTGGCAGATGCTCAGGAACAATTAACACTGAAGATGCTCTGAGACCAACTTCCGTCACTTTCCAGGGAGAAAAGCTAGAAGTAGTTGATAGTTTCCGTTACCTAGGTGACCAAGTCAGTAGCGGGGGCGGGTGCGCTGAGAGTATAACTGCTAGAGTAAGAATAGCCTGGGCAAAGTTTAGAGAGCTCTTACCTCTGCTGGTGACAAAAGGCCTCTCGCTCAAAGTAAAAGGCAGACTGTATGATGCATGTGTACGTACAGCCATGCTGCATGGTAGTGAAACTTGGGCTGTGACTGCTGAGGATTTGCGTAAGCTCGCAAGAAATGAAGCTAGTATGCTCCGATGGATGTGTAACGTCAGTGTTCATAATCGACAGAGTGTAAGTACCTTGAGAGAAAAGTTGAACCTAAGAAGTATCAGTTGTTGTGTGCAAGAGAGACGTATGCGCTGGTATGGTCATGTGATGAGAATGGCTGAAGATAGTTGTGTGCGAAAGTGCCACACCCTGGCAGTTGAGGGGACCTGTGGAAGAGGTAGACCCAGGAAAACCTGGGTCGAGGCGGTGAAGCACGACCTTCGAACTTTAGGTCTCACCAAGGAAATGACCAGTGACCGAGACCTTTGGAGGTATGCTGTGCGTGAGAAAACCCGGCAAGACCAGTGAGAAGTCAAAATCAAGATCAAACCAAATTGAGGTCGATCAACATCAGGGCCCCCGTGCAGGTGACACGTAAAAGTACCATCCGTTCGTAGCCGTTCGCCAGCCCTGTCTGGCCCCCGTGTAGGTGGCACGTAAAAGCACCATCCGTTCGTGTTCGTTGCCAGCCTGGCCTGGCCCCGTGCCGGTGACACGTAAAAGTACCATCCGTTTGTGGCCGTTTGCCAGCTCTGTCTGGCCCCCGTGCCGGTGACACGTAAAAGCACCATCCGTTCGTGGCCGTTTCCCAGCTCTGTCTGGCCCCCGTGCCGGTGACACGTAAAAGCACCATCCGTTCGTGGCCGTTTGCCAGCCCTGTCTGGCCCCCATGTCGGTGACATGTAAAAGCACCATCCGTTCGTGTCCGTTGCCAGCCTCGCCTGGCCCCGTGCCGGTGACATGTAAAAGCACCATCCGTTTGCCAGCCCTGTCTGGCCCCCGTGTCGGTGGCATGTAAAAGCACCATCCGTTCGTGCCCGTTGCCAGCCTCGCCTGGCCCCCGTGCCGGTGACACGTAAAAGCACCATCCGTTCGTGGCCGTTTGCCAGCTCTGTCTGGCCCCCGTGTTGGTGGCACGTAAAAGCACCATCCGTTCGTGTCCGTTGCCAGCCTCGCCTGGCCCCGTGCCGGTGACACGTAAAAGCACCATCCGTTCGTGGCCGTTTGCCAGCTCTGTCTGGCACCTGTGCAGGTGGCACGTAAAAAGCACCCACTACACTCACGGAGTGGTTGGCGTTAGGAAGGGCATCCAGCCGTAGAAACACTGCCAGATCTGACTGGGCCTGATGAAGCCTTCCAGCTTCACAGACCTCAGTTGAACCGTCCAACCCATGCTAGCATGGAGAACGGACGCTAAATGATGATGATGATGATGATGATGATAGGTATGTTCGTGGGTGGATGTATGGATGTATGTTTTTCTTATACATATGAGTACACAGGTGCGTATTTGGATATGTATATATGTATATGCGAATATTTATTCATGGGTGGATATAAGTATAGGTTTTATTTGTACGTATGAGTGCGCAGATATATATCTAAATATGTATATATGTGTGTGCGAATGTTCCCTGACACAGTATATAAGAGTGTATTAATATTTATGGGTATATGCGGATGTGCGTGTGAGTGTGTATGTTAGTGTATAGACACCGCTGCCTGTACTGATTTGTCTATAAGCCATACGATGATAGACATACACTCTGCAATCAAGTGAATATGTAGGGATGTGTCGGTGTGTGTGCATGTGTGTGTGAGTTTTTGTGTGGACGTGTGGGTTTAGGATTGGATGTGGACGTGTATGTTTTTCTTGTGCGGTGTGGTGGAGGTCGGGCGACTCTCAGCGGACCAACCGTGATGAAGACAATGATAATTTAAATTCAAATCCAATAGTGTAATTTATGTCATAAAGAAAATTACTAACTGGAACCCGGACATACATATGTGCCACTTTGGATCCTAATATAAGCGTTATTAATAATATTATGAATGATAATAATGGTAGCATTAATGGTATTGACAACGATAATGATGCTAACTTTAATGACACTTTGGAAATTAGTAGGAAGTAATATAATGTACTATTGACTATGTATATTTGCATCTAGGTACTAATATGTGTATGTTTATCATCACAATATTAAGTTGAAAAACTGAAACATTGGACGTGGAACATATATATGTTTACTAATTTATATCATTTATTTACATCATTATGTATATGTATATTTTTATATGTATAGGAGTGTGAGTATATGCACTCATATGTATATGTATATCTCCAAGGAGGCCTTATGATATTTTTGTAAATGTCTCATTTATATCTATATATTGACCTACCATAAAAGGCTAATATTGGTAAAATGAGACATACTTATCTACATGGCCGAAACAGCTGTAAGATGTAATCTATACTTATATTTATATTTACTTATATTTATATTCTCTTTTTTATATATATTCTACTTATTATACAACATTACTCTTTTATGTACACTTTTTTATGTACATTCCTTTATGTACACTGATTTGTTCTGCTTTTTTATGTTTAACCCTACATTCTCTTATGTGGTGGTTTAATAAAGTATGTGATAGAGTATTATCTGGTAATTGATAATTAATTTAGATGTATTTCTCCATTTTCTTATCTTGTATTAGTAATTTGTGGTAAATCATTTTACCTTTGCCCATATAATACAGTAAATGAATTGATTGCATCGCAATCCTTAACATTTATGTATTAACTTTGTTGGGTACTTCACTAGCAGTATATTGGATATATGTTATCCCATGTAGGGTTGCATTTACAACCCCTATCTCAATTTGTATAGTGGCTGTGTGGTAAGTAGCTTGCTAACCAACCACATGGTTCCGGGTTCAGTCCCACTGCGTGGCATCTTGGGTAAGTGTCTTCTGCTATAGCCCCGGGCCGACCGATGCCTTGTGAGTGGATTTGGTAGACGGAAACTGAAAGAAGCTTGTCGTATATGTGTATATATATGTAAGTGTGTGTGTATATGTTTGTGTGTCTGTGTTTGTCCCCCTAGCATTGCTTGACAACCGATGCTGGTGTGTTTACGTCCCCGTCACTTAGCGGTTCGGCAAAAGAGACCGATAGAATAAGTACTGGGCTTACAAAGAATAAGTCCCGGGGTCGATTTGCTCGACTAAAGGCGGTGCTCCAGCATGGCCGCAGTCAAATGACTGAAACAAGTAAAAGAGTAAAAAGAGTATATATACACATGCATATATATCATCGTCATCATCATTTAAAGTCTGTTTTCCATGCTGGTATGGGTTGGACGGTTTGACTGAGAACTGGTAATCTGGAAAGCTGCACCAGGTTCCAATCTGATTTGGCATGGTTTCTACAGCTGGATGCCCTGCCTAATGCTAACCACTCCAAGAGTGTAGTGGGTGCCTTTTACGTGGAACTGGCACAGGTGTCAGTAAAGAAACACCAGTTTCAGCCACAACCATAATCTCACTTGGCTTGAAAGGCCTTTTTAAGCATGGTGTATTACCAAAGATCTTGGTCACTAGTCACTGGCTCTATGAGGCAGTCACAGTATCTACACACACACACACACACACATATATGTGTGTATATACTCTCTCTTTTATTTGTTTCAGTCATCTGACTGCGGCCATGCTGGAGCACCGCCTTTAGTCGAGCAAATCAACCCCAGGACTTATTCTTTCTAAGCCTAGTACTTATTCTATCGGTCTCTTTTGCCGAACTGCTAAGTTATGGGGACTAAACACACCAGCATCAGTTGTCAAGGGATGCTGGGGGGGACAGACACACAAACATTATACAAATACACACACACACACACACACACACATATATATATATACACACACACACATATATATATACACACACACACACATATATATATATACGACAGGCTTCCTTCAGTTTTCATATACCAAATCCACTCACAAGGCTTTGGTCAGCCTGAGGCTATAGTAGAAGACACTTGCCCAAGGTTCCACACAGTGAGAACAAACCCGGTTGATAAGCAAGCTACTTACCACACAGCCACTCCTGCCTCTCTCTCTATATATATATACATATATATACATCAACCAGGCATTGAATGTTATGCTGATCACAATCTGCTTGCTTTCTCAAATTTTTGTAGCTTTCAAATTATACTATCCAGCTGGTGAGGTGGGCAGGCCAACATTCTCCCTAAACCCTATACCAGTTGCTCACTGGATAACATATTTTCAGCTGAGTAGACTGGAGCAATATGAAATGAAGTGTTTTGCAAAACAATACAATGTATCACTGGTCTGAGAATCAAGACCACAATCTGGCAATTGTGATTGCAACACCCTTACCACGGGCTTCAGCACGATTTCAATCAATCAAATTTCACTCACAAAGCTTTGGTCAATACAAAATTTTGCTTAAGAGACATTTGCTCAAGGTTCCATTCAGTGGGACTGGACCCAAGTCCATAGTGTTGGTTGTAAAGTCAGCTTCTCTACCATTCAGCTGTACCTATTTCTTTACTGCTCACAAGGGGCTACACACAAAGGGGACAAACAAGGACAAATGGATTAAGTCGATTAATTACCAGTGTGTAACTGGTACTTATTTAATCAACCCCAAAAGGATGAAAGGCGAAGTTGACCTCGGCAGAATTTGAACTCAGAAATACGCTAAGATTTCGCCCGGCGTGCTAACGATTCTGCCAGCTCGACGCCTATTCAGCTGTACCATAATCTCATATACTTACAAAAGACTTCGTATCACATGCTGGTGTCCAAGAGTTACCAAATTTCCGGTTCAACATGTTCAGCATGCCACTGGAATCCATATAGAATGGGGTACCTTCAGCAGAAAACCTACAGAAACAAAGGAAGACAGTTGAACAATAACAACAACAACAATAGAAATTTAAGCAATGGTTTTATTGTTTTTATTCTGACACCTAACCAAGAGGCTCCACCCTGACACCCTTCACCAGTATCTTATCTCTTTCCCGTTCCACCCTGACCATTTTCACACTCCCTTCCAAAATGTGAGTAGTCATGTAGCTCCTTATAGTGAGAAAACTGTTCTCTAATAGGACCTTCTCATATGTTTTAACTCCCATTAAACCCATAGCATAAAACTGCCTCACTCATTTGACCCTTTAATATTCAGGTTACTCAGTCAAATGTAATATTTATTCATTCACAGTTCTATATTTAAGAGATGAGGAATTATGTACATGATTTACAATTGATGGATATTTGTCCTCATCTTGTATGTTGCTAACACGTTTCGTCTGATATACTCTCCAGCCTCCATCAGGTGTCTTGAGGAAATTTCAAACCTGGGTTTGAATTGTGTTCTACTATAGCCTCGGGCCGACCAAAGCTTTGTGAATGGATTTGATAGACGGAAACTGAAAGAAGCCCGTCGTATAAACGTGTGTGTGTGTGTCTGTGTTTGTTTACTCAACATCGCTTGACAACTGATGCTGGTGTGTTTGTTTCCCGGTAACTTAGCAGTTCAGCAAGAGATCGATAAAATAAGTACTAGGCTTACAAATAGTAAGTCCTGGGGTCGATTTGCTCAACTAAAGGCGGTGCTCCAGCATGGCCACAGTCAAATGACTGAAACAAGTAAAAGAGTATGGGTCAGAGTTTGGCAGGAGCTGACCAGTTGGAAGACTGAACCAAGTTCTTCTGGCTGTAATATTGACAGAAGTGGCTTTTTGCCAGGTGATAAAAGGTTAGAATATAATAAAGGGAGAAAAACAGGTGTCTCGCAGAAGAGGGGATACATAGCTACTCCAGTTGAGAAAAGAGAGGAGCAAAAGAGAGAGAGAGAAGTGTCAGGGCATACCCACAAGTTACAGGGGTAAGTTTATAAGTGGTACAGAGGACTGGGTAGAGTAAGTGGGCAGGTAAGCTCAATAATGAGAAAGTAGAGTAGGTGATGCTATGTGGTAAGAAGCTTGCTTCCCAACCACATGGTGCCGGGTTCAGTCCCACTGCATGGCACTTTGGTCAAGTGTCTTCTACTATAGCCTCGGGCTGACCAGAGCCTTGTAAGTGGATTTGGTACATGGAAACTGAAAGAAGCCCATCGTATATAAATACATAAATGTGTGTGTATGTGTCTTTGTGTCTACGTTTGTCCACCCTAATCACCGTTTGACAACCGGTGTTGGTGTGTTTATGTCCCAATAGCTTAGCAGTTCAGCAAAACAGACCAACAGAACAAGTAACTACTAGGCTTATAAAAATAATAAGCCCTGGGGTCAATCTGTTCGACTAAAACCTTTCAAGGCGGTGCTCCAGCATGGCCACAGTCAAATGACTGAAACAAGTAAGAGAATAAAAGCATCTTTTGTACTCTATGTACAAAGCCCGAAATTTTGAGGGAGTGGTTGGGGCTGTCGATTAGATCGACCCCAGGACATAAATGGTACTTAATTTATCGACCCCGAAAGGATGAAAGGTAAAGTCGACCTCGGCGGAATTTGAACTCAGAATGTAGACAGACGAATAAAAGAATATACAGGACAAGGAAAATAATATTACCAAGTTGCACAAAAGAGTTCCAAAAAAATGAGAAAACCGTACTGAGTTGTCTCCCATATATATTAACCATCAAATAATAGCATCTTTTCGCTACATATTTGATAATAGCTTTTTCTTTTTTTATGTTTCTAGAACTGTTTTGTCCCACCTAACTGTTAATTAACATGCAGATGGTGCCTTAGAGTTGTTTATCATAAAACAATGCTTACCCGGCCCAGCAAAGGAAAGCCTTGGGACTAAGAGGAAGCAGATCCTTCAAAATGCATTTCTTCTTAGATGTCAGTTGATAAAGGTCAATACCCAAACACTGTTCACCAGGAAGACCTGAAATCAACAATAATAATACTAATAATAATAATAACAATAATAATAATCAATTCTTTATTGCCCACAAGCAGCTAAACATACAGGGGACAAACAAGGACAGACAAAGAGACTAAATCGATTACATCGACCACAGTACGTAACTGGTACATATTTAATCGACCCCGAAAGGATGAAAGGCAAAGTCGACCTCGGCAGAATTTGAACTCAGAACGTAGCGGCAGACGAAATATTGCTAAGCATTGCGCCCAGCGTGCTAACGTTTCTGCCAGCTCGCCGCCTTAATAACAATAATAATAGTAATAATAATCGTTTCTACTAATGGCACAAGGCCTGAAATTTTAAGAGAGAGGATTAGTCGATTACATCGACCCCAGTGTTTCACTGGTACTTAATTTATTGACCCTGAAAGGATGAAAGGCAAATTCTTTCTACTTATGGCACAAGGCCTGAAATTTGAGGGGAGGGGTGGGCAAATCAATGAAATCGACCCCTGTGTGTAACTGGTAGTTATTTCACTGACCTCAAAATAATGAAAGCCAAAGTCAACCTTGGCATGCAGTGATGCAGTACCAGGCAGTGGCTCTCATGGTTTCTGATCTTAACAGATTGGAAGTGTTACCATGTATATTGCTTTGTCTTAGTATAAAAGATGGGCTACAGCAAATATTCTGCTCAAAGCCACAGATTTGCTTGTCAGTTGTTTGACCTTAACCAGTTGAGCATGTCCCTTAGTGGCTGACGATATGTGCATCTCTGATCACGAGCAGAAGTAGTGGGGGAGCATCATAGCCATGTGTTGAGAGGGATTCTTTGGGGTTGGAATAATTCACCTCTGGAAGCATTGGTATTTCGTTCATCATCCTTAAACAAACCTTATACAGGGGCCTTTTGAGTAGGTTGGGCTATGCAACCTGAAGAAAATTCTAACTGAGCCCTACCTGCAAGTTTATGCATTGTTTATCTTGATATGAGATCACCATGCTGCGCACATATCGTTGTGATGCACATGCCTGGTGTACCCTTATCAGACGGGTAGTCATGATGGGTATATTGGGCTTTGTATATTTGTACCCTAATTTCACTTTGATGGCATGTGCTGCTCTCTCACTCAATAAATAATAATAATAATAATAATAATAATAATAATAATAATAATAATAATAATAACAATAATAATAATAATAATAATCCTTTCTAATTTAGACACAAGGCCTGAAATTTAGGGGTAGGGAAAAGTCAATTGCATCAATCTCAGTTCTCAACTGGTACTTTATTTTATCATCCTCAAAAGGGACCTCAGCAGAATCAGTTTGATAATTATTATTATTATTATTATTATTTTTACTCTAGGCACAAGGCCTTGAAATTTTTGAGGGAATAGGGGGCTAATCAATTACATCGACCCCCAGTGCGTAACTGGTACCTATTTCATTGACTCCGAAAAGATGAAAGGCAAAGTTGACCTTGGCGGAATTTGAACTCAGAATAATAATAATGATGACTTCAAATTTGGTTGTTGCCCTAATAATGATAATAACAATAATAATCACCATCATCATCATCATCATGATCGCCATCATTTTCACAACAACTATTACAACAAAAAACGAGAGAAAATAGAGAGAGACAGACAGAAGTAAAGAAAGAAAGCATCTCAAGCAAATGTCTGTGGTATACATACCGCCGCCTCGATGGTAGACAACCATCAAGAAGTCTTTAAAGCCTGACAGACATACAATAGGTCCTGCAAGAGTAAGGATTTCTTTCTGAATGCCCGTCATGGTAAAGAGTCGAAGAAGTCGTTCACTGGTCGCCATGGCAACCCATGTCTCAGCAGCAGTTACGGCCTGTCAAGGACACAAATTGGTTTCATGTTAAAACATATATACATGCTTACATGCAAACGCATATATGCACCCACCTGAAGACATATATACACTTACATACATACACACAGTCCTACCTGTACATACACACACACACATATATATATAGGTTATGAGAGGTAATGGTGTCAAGAAGACCCAAAGGTGTAAGACTTATTTATAAATGTTCTGAAATCTTTCACAACCTTGGAATTTTATCTCATTCTGTTAGTTTTATATATATATATATATATATAATATATATATATAGAGGTGATAAATAAAAATATATGCATACATACAAACATATATGTACGTACCTACATCTACATGTATATATACATGCATATATAAATAATTATACGTGAGTACAGGACATTACAATAAGACATAGAAACGGCACGTATAATTATTTATATATGCATGTATATATACATGTAGATGTAGGTACGTACATATATGTTTGTATGTATGCATTTATTTATTCGTCGTTTCGGTCCACTTCTTGATTCCTTTTTTTATATTATATTATATATATATATATAATATATATATATATATAATATATATATATATATATACATACATACATACATACATACATACATACATACACACACACACACCTAACTAGATACCGAAACACACACAACCACTTACACACATACCTATACAAACATACACACATACATACATGCACATGTACATGCAAGCATACATACATGCACACACATATGGTGCAGTTTTCAAAGAAAGTAACCAGCTAAGAAACGCACGGCAAAGACAATTTGTAAGTGGAACAGTAAAAATATACATGACTTTCCAAAAGTTCGACATGTATCTTTCCACTGTTTCTGTTATCTAAATTCCAGCTATGGAACTATTTTGTTGGTAACCAATTCCTTTTGTGTAGGAAGAATTCAAATAATCTTTTTCCTTAAAGGCACAAGCCCTAAAGTTAGAGAAGGATGCGTATTATACACAAGGTTTAGGTTTTTCAGAGGTACAGCCCCCTGAAAATCCCCTGCGTATTATACTCAAGGGAGGACTATACTCGAGGATTTACGGTACTTATTTTATCAACCCTGAAAGGATGAAAGGCTAAATTGACTTCAGCAAAATTTGAACTCAGAATATAAAACTGGATAAAATGCCAATAAAATTTTGTCTGGCAAGCTAATGATTCTGCCAGCTTGCTGCCTTAAGAATTCAAATAATTAACAAAAAAGAAAAAGATACACACATACAAAAATACACTAACAAATACACACACACATATATACACAAATGGCATTAACCCTTTTGTTACCAACCTGGCTGAAACCAGCTCTGGCTCTGAAGTACAAATTACTTGTTTCTGAATTAAAATCTTTCACCAAACCTTAGTTACAATTTATGTTCTTAACACTAGCTTAATGATAACTAAGTTATTTTACTAAATTCTTAGTTATAGTTAAAATGATTGAAAGAAACACAGAGCATCTCAATAAAAATATGGTAACAAAAGGGTTTATCATTATTAACATTAGCATAGGCGTAGGAATGGCTGCATGGTAAGTAGCTTACTTATGAACCACATGGTTCCAGGTTCAGTCCCACTGCGTGGCACCTTGGACATTGTGTCTTCTTCTATAGCCTCAGACCGACCAAAACCTTGTGAGTGGATTTGGTAGACAGAAACTAAAAAGAAGCCTGTTGTATATATGTATATATGTGTGTCTGAGTTTGTCTCCCCAACATCTCTTGACAACCGATGCTGGTGTGTTTACGTCCCTGTAACATAGCAGTTCGGCAAAAGAGACCGATAGAATATAAGTACTAGGCTTACAAAGAATAAGTCCTGGGGTCGATTTGCTCAACTAAAAGGCGGTGCTCCAGCATGGCCGCAGTCAAATGACTGAAACAAGTAAAGAGAGTAAGAGCAGAAAATTATTATATGATTATTTACCAAAATTTCTTCCTCCTCTGGTAGAGTAACGGACCATTCTTTGGAATTATCCCAGGCTGCGAAGTGTAAACACGTCATCTTGCTACAAAAAGAAGACCCAAAATCTAAGAACATTCAAATATGCTTTATTATAAAATAATAAAAATTAATTAGATGGCAGGCTGGCAAAATCATTAGCATGCCAGACACAATGCTTAACGGTGGTTCTTCCAGCTTTAAATTCTGAGTTCAAATTCTCCTGAGGGCAACTTTACCTTTCAGCCTTTCATCATCATCATCATTATCATCATCATCTTCGTTTAGCGTCCGCTTTCCATGCTAGCATGGGTTGGACGGTTCAGCTGGGGTCTGGGAAGCCAGGAGGCTGCACCAGGCCCAGTCTGATCTGGCAATGTTTCTACAGCTGGATGCCCTTCCTAACGCCAACCACTCAGTGAGTGTAGTGGGTGCTTTTTACGTGCCACCGGCACAGGTGTCAGACGAGGCTGGCAAACGGCCACGATCAGATGGTGCTTTTTACGTGCCACCAGCACGGGGGCCAGGCGAGGCTGGCAAACGGCCACGATCGGATGGTGCTTTTTATATGCCACCAGCACGAGGGCCAGGCGAGGCTGGCAACGGCCACAATCGGATGGTGCTTTTTATATGCCACCAGCATGGGGGCCAGGTGAGGCTGGCAACGGCCACAATCAGATGGTGCTTTTTACGTGCCACCAGCATGGGGGCCAGGCGAGGCTGGCAACGGCCACAATCGGATGGTGCTTTTTACATGCCACCAGCATGGGGGCCAGGCGAGGCTGGCAAACGGCCACAATTGGATGGTGCTTTTTACGTGCCACCAGCACGGGGGCCAGGCGAGGCTGGCAACGGCCACAATCAGATGATGCTTTTTTCGTGCCACCAGCACAGGGGCCAGGCAAGGTGGCAAAAAATAAGTAACAGATGAACAATAGACTTAATACTAGCTGGCGCCATGCCGTCAAAAATGATGACTAATTGTAGTATTTTATATATAAATATGGATGGTAAATCAAATTAATACACTTGTCAATGTTATGTAGTGGATGTCTTTTGAGATGTGACATCAATCATTCTTTGTTACTGAGATAATGCTGCTGCTTCACACATAAACGTTCACATACTTCCCTTGTACATGCACATGCATACACACATATACTCACACAGAGTTGAAACGCTGTTTGATTTTTCTTTTCAGCATTGAATGTTAACCATTCTATTTTCCATTACACATGCACACAAACATTCACATACTTCTCTTTAACATACACACACATATACTCACACAGAGTTGAAACACTCCCACTAACAGTTTGCCGTCACCCCTCCCTCCCTCATTCATTCATCTATCACCCCTTCCTTTCTCATTCATATGTTGTGACGGAGAAAAACACAAAAGTATTATTACAAAGGATAATTACCCACCTTCCTCTTCTAAAATTTCAGGCCTTGTGTCTATATATTAGCAATGATAATTATCAAAATTAATGTGAAATTAATTACAGAAAAAAGGGCCAGAAAATTAGAGGGAGGGGTCAGTTGATTATCTTGACCATAGTCAATTGAAAATGAGGGATTTGTTGAAGGGTGCAGGCATGGCTGTGTGGTAAGAAGTTTGCTTCCCAACCACATGGTTCCAAGTTCAGTCCTGCAGCATGGCACGTCAGGCAAGTGTCTTCTACTATAGCCTCAGGCCAATCAAAGCCATTGAGCGTGGATTTGGTAGACAGAAACTGAAATAAGCCCATCATATGTGTGTGTCTTTGTATCTGTGTTTGTCCCCCGACCATCACTTGACAACCGATGTTGGTATGTTTACGTCCCCTGTAATTTAGCATTTCAGCAAAAGAGTCCAATAGAATAAGGACTAGTCTTAAAAGAATAAGTCCTGGGGTTAATTTCTTCAACTAAAACCCTTTAAGGCAGTGCTCCACCATGGCCACAGTCAAATGAGTGCTTCACTGGTACTTTATTTCATCTATACTCAGGAGGGATGAGAGGCAAAGGTGACCTCAGGGTGATTTTAACTCAACACAAAAATGAAGCTGGAAACAAGAAACGCAAAGCATGGTGTCTAACATTCTGATAATGTTATCAATTTGTCGCCTATGGTGACGGTGATGATGATGATGATGAGGGTGGTGACGACAACAACAACAGTGGTGATATTAAGTCTAAACATCTGAACTGACCTGCGGCCAGATTCTTCATCATTTGGACTCCCCAAAAGAACACATTCTTTGGAAATATCCGCCATGGTGTAGCCGACATTGTTGTTGAGATGTATCGAATGATGCACTGCGGTGTCATGGAATTCTATATCAATGGAGTTCTCGCCATCTGCATTATACTGCTTCACAATGCCAACCGCGTTCCATTTCTGCAGAATATAATGAAGATGGAAGGTGGGTGAGATAGGAAAAACTGAGTTGGCAGGGGAGGATTGAGAATTTACATTAATGCAGTACAATGGAATTTTATAATTGGTGAGAGGAAATGATAAAAGATGATAGAATAGAAAGAAAAAAGATGCAGAGAATAAACAGAAATGAAAAAAATAAAAACAAAGGAAAGAAGTAGAAATTTTAAAAAATGAAAAAAAGTAAAAGATAAAATAAACAAAAAAATTGAGAGAAAATCAGATAAAAATATGGAAGAAAAGTAAAAAAAAAAAAAAGAAATAGCTACATTCTTTTATCCTTATCTTTTATCGTTTATTTGTTTCAGTCACTGGACTGTGGTCATGCTGGGGCACCACCAGGACTTGTTTTCAAAGTCTGGCAAATAGTCTATCTGTCTCTCTTGCCGAACTGTTAAGTTTCAGGGATGAAAACAAAACAACACCGGTTGTCAAGTGGTGCGGGTGGAGACAAACACAGCAAATACCGAAAGACACACATACATACATGTATATTACACGGTGGGCTTCCACACAGTTTCCAACTACCAAATTCATTCACAAGGCATTTGTCAGTCAGCCTGGATCTATGGTAGAAGACACTTGCCCAAGGTGCCACACAGTGGGACTGAACCCAAAATCTCATGACTGCAAAGCAAGCTTATTAACCACAAAGTCATGGACTTTTATAAAGCACATGGCCTTAAACATAATGAATAGCCAATTATAATCATCTTCATTTCAGTTCTTAATTGATACTTACCCAGGTGGGATTTGAACTCAAAACATAATAGGTCATATGTAAAATACAGAGCACTTTGTCTGCAACTCCAGTAATGGTACCACCGATTGCCCTCTTTACAATAATAATAATCCTTTCTACTATAAGTACAAGGCCAGCAATTTTTTAATAAGGGGCTAGTCAATTATATTGATTCAAGTACTCTAAATAGGTCCTTATTTTATCAACCATGAAAGGATGAAAGGCAAAGTTGACCTTGGCGACATTTGAATTTGGACGTAAAATGGGACAAAATGCCACTAAGCATTTCGAACAAGCTTGCTGCCTTCCTGATGATAATAATAATAATAATAATATGTTTGGTGCCTTAATACATCAGTTCCATCTATAAATTAGGGAATGAAATCATAAACAGTGTTGGCAAGTGAGAGTAGATCTAAGGAAAAACAAAAAAATACAAAACGATAAAAATTTTGTTACATAAATATGTACATGAGTGTATATATATATATACATATATATATATGTGCACACACAGATCATCATCATCATATATATATATATATATATATATATATATATATATATGTGTGTGTGTGTGTGCACACACAGATACATACACATATATGCATGGATATATATATATATATATATTATATATATATATATGCATATATATAGTATATGTATATATGTGCATATGTGAATTAAATATTCATATGCATATATATATATTTATACATATATGTATACATATTTATTCACATATCCATATATATATATATATATATATATATACACACACAGGTATACATATATATATATACACACATATACATATATAAACATAGGTACACATACATATACCTACACACACGTATGCATGTATATGTATGTATGTATGTATGTGTGTATGACTGAATGGTAAACAGGATTATATTTCGAAATTATGGTTTCATTCAATCAATCTTTTGGCTGTCTGTAAATATTACTTGCACATGGATAAACCTACAAGGCCACACAACGCTAACGCAGGAGTGAACATAACACTTATATGTTTTGTTACAACTAAACAGAAATGTTATAAGTATCTAGACAGTCAGACAGAGAGGAAGAAAGGTATGTATGTATGTATGTATGTATGTATGTATGTACAAACAGAAATTTTGTCAGAATGTTGATTATATATTAAATGTTTTATTTATTTGTACATATAGGCGCAGGAGTGGCTGTCTGGTAAGTAGCTTGCTTAACAACCGCATAATTCTGGGTTCAGTCCCACTGCATGGCGCCTTCGGCAAGTGTCTTCTACTATAGCCTCGGGCTGACCGAAGCCTTGTGAGTGGATTTGGTAGACGGAAACTGAAAGAAGACCGTCGTATATATGTATATGTATATGTGTATGTGTGTATGTGTGTCTCTGTTTGTCTCCCCCAACATCGCTTGACAACCGATGCTGGTGTGTTTACATCCACATAACTTAGCAGTTCGGCAAAAGAAACTGATAGAATAAGTACTAGGCTTACGAAGAACAAGTCCTGGGGTCGATTTGCTTGACTAAAAGGCGGTGCTCCAGTATGGCCGCAGTCAAATGACTGAAACAAGTAAAAGAGTAATATACATATGCACACACATACACATACATACAGACACACACACAGACAGACAGACACACAGACAGACAGACAGAGAGACACACACACACACACATGTATATAAGAATTGGTCCCTTGTGGATTACAATGCAGCTGTGGAGGGGTGTGCCTTTTGGTTGGGGGAATTGGCATGAAGGGGGACTGAACCGAAGACTATGTGATTTGGAAGCTAATCTCTTAACCACACAGTCATATGTATCTCATTCAGTCAGTCTCTCTCTCTCTCTTTCCTCTCCTTTCTATTCCTACTGAAGTAGCCAAATGTGGAAGCACTCCGTCGGTTACAATGATGAGGGTTCCGGTTGATCCGAATCAACGGAACAGCCTGCTCGTGAAATTAACGTGTAAGTGGCTGAGCACTCCACAGACACATGTAACCTTAACGTAGTTCTTCCGGATATTCAGCGTGACACAGAGAGTGACAAGGCCGGCCCCTTGAAATACAGGTACAACAGAAACAGGAAGTAAGAGTGAGAGAAAGTTGTGGTGAAAGAGTACAGCAGGGATCACCACCATCCCCTGCCGGAGCCTCGTGGGGCTTTTAGGTATTTTCGCTCAATAAACACTCACAACGCCCGGTCTGGGAATCGAAACAGCGATCCTATGACCGCGAACCCGCTGCCCTAACCACTGGGCCATTGCGCCTCCACTGTAGCCAAATATCTCCTCTATTGTAAGACACCTACAACTATCCCTCTATTATACTTTAACCTCTTAACTGGCACAAAGCCACCTCCCTCAGTACCACTCTTTTTCCCTGCCAAGTGGTCTAAGTCTTCCAAGTTACTTGGCAACCCCACTGGTGCTGGTGCCACATTAAAAGCACTCAGTACATCATGTAGAGTGGTTGGCATTAAGAAGGGCATCCAGCCATGCCAAAACACAAAGCATGGTGCGGTTCTGGTTTACCAGCTCCTGTCAAACCAGCCACACTATACCAGCATAGAAGATGGATGCATGATGATGATGATGATATAAATATACTATGCACAAGACACCGAGAATAAAATTCAAATATAAAGCCATATGAAAAAGAAAAAAAAACCTTTATACACAGACACCACAAAAGTAAATAGACACAAATAAACAGAAATAAATCTATTGACTTTTGGGTAATATAAACATATTCCTTCTATGCTTTTGATGTACAGAAAAAAAGAGGAAGAAGAGCCTTCTTATGGTCTGTTTCACAATTTTTTTGATTATTACTGAAAGAAAATATATACCTGTCTGCTTTCACAATCAATATTATAGAAACTACTATTTACATGTGTGTGTGTGTATATATACACATGTATATATACACACATTCATATATATATATATTATATATATATATATATACACACATTCATATATATATATATATATATATATATATATATATACACACATTCATATATATATATATATAAATACACACACATTCATATATATATACACACACACACATTCATATACATATATACACACACATTCATATACATATATACACACACATTCATATACATATATACACACACATTCATATACATATATACACACACATTCATATACATATATACACACACATTCATATACATATATACACACACATTCATATATATATATATATATAATACACACATTCATTTATATATATATATACACACATTCATGTATATATTATATACACACATTCATATATAGATATATACACACATTCATATATATATATATACACACATTCATATATATATATATATATACACACATTCATATATATATATATATATACACACATTCATATATATATATATATATATATACACACATTCATATATATATATATATACACACATTCATATATATATATATATACACACATTCATATATATATATATACACACATTCATATATATATATATACACACATTCATATACATATATATATACACACATTCATATACATATATATATACACACATTCATATACATATATATATACACACATTCATATACATATATATATACACACATTCATATACATATATATATACACACATTCATATACATATATATATACACACATTCATATACATATATATATATACACACATTCATATACATATATATATATACACACATTCATATACATATATATATATACACACATTCATATACATATATATATATACACACATTCATATACATATATATATATACACACACACACACATTCATATATATATACACACAGATAAATAGATAGATATAGATATATGTACGTATAGCAGTAAGCAACTAAACTAATACAGTAAGGAACATTTTAAGTAACATATTTGTGCTTTAGACAGTTTATCATGAAGTAAATGTTATATATTTGATGCACAATCTCACCGTGGCTGTAACTTACCATAAATCTTTGAGAAAGATGGTCAGGTGTAGAACCAGGTTGGAAAGGCTTTTGAAGAAGTATTTTTGGTTCGTTATATGGAACAGCAGCGGTTGGTTTCAGAGGTTGTTCAGTTGTGGTACTTTCTCCATCGGACATATTTGAAGCTCCATCTAAAAGAAGATTAAGTTATTAGTGATCAATACAATTCCACAAAGAATAATTATATAACTCTTAATGTTTTTACTATTATTATTATTATTATTGAGTGAGAGAGCAGTTCATGCCATCAAAGTGACACTGGGGTAAAATATACGAAGCCCAATATACCCATCATGACTACCTGTCTGATAAGGGTACACCAGGCACATGCATCACAACCATATGTGCGCGACATGGTGATCTCATATCAGGATAAACAGCACATGACCTTGCAGGTGGGGCCCAGTTAGAATTTCCTTCAGGTTGAGTAGCCCATCCCGCTCAAACGGTCCCTGAATAAGGGTTGTTTAAGGATGTTGAAAAAACCACCCATGTTTCCAGAGGTTAATTTTTTAAACCCCAAAGAATCCCTCTCAACACATGGCTATGATGCTCCCCCACTACTTCTGCTCGTGATCAGAGATGCACATACCGTCAGCCACTAAGGGACATGCTCAACTGGTTAAGGTCAAGCAACTGACAAGCAAATCTGTGGTATTGAGCAGAATATTTGCTGTAGCCCATCTTTTATACCAAGACAAAACAATGTACATGATAACACTTCCAATCAGTTAAGATCAGAAGCCATGAGAGCCACCGCCTGGTACTGCATCAGGGCATAGCCACTGCCTGGTACTGCATCAGGATTATTATTATCATCATTATTAAGGCAGTGAACTGGCAGACTCGGCATTTCATCTATCTTAATGTTCTGAATTCAAATTCCGCTGACGTCAACTTTGCCTTTCTTCCTTTCGGGGTCGATAAAATAAATACCAGTTATGTACTGGGGTTGAAGTAATCGACTCCACCCCTCCCACAAATTTCAGTCCTTGTGCCTATAGTAGGATTATTATTATTATTATTATTATTATTATTATTATTAGGTATGGCTGTTATTTTGCTAAGGTCCACTTTGCCTTTCATCTTTGTGGGGTCTATAAGTACCAGTTGAGCACTGGGATCGATGTAATCGACTTATGATGATGATGATGATGACGATGATTAATGATGAAATTGATGATGATGATGATATTGATGATGATGCTCCCTTTGTGCTTTCAAAGTTGTGTGTGGAATAAGAGATCCTTTTCTTGCAAAACAGATATGGGTTAGCATCAGGAAGGGCATTTGGCCATAACAAAACAAACGCCTCAATAGCATATTTGTTTAACCCACGCTAATATGGAAATGGGCACAAAAAAAAAAAAAAAAATTATTACTGAAGCTCACCGCAAATAATAATAATAATAATAATAATAATAATAATAATAATAAATAATAAATAATAATAATAATAATAATAATGTTAGTGATAATGATAATTATTAGAATTCCACCAAGGTTGACTTTGCCTTTCATCCTTTTGGATGGTGGAGGCGGTAGTGGTAGTAGCCATGGTAGTGATGATGATGATGATAGTGGTGATGGTGGTGGTAGTAAAGGTTATGGTGACTCTAGTAGTTGTCATGACAACAATGGTACTAGTGATAATGACAACGATTGCAGCAATAAGGATGCTGGTGATGACAACGGTGGCATTGATGACAATGGTAGTAGAGATGAAGATAGTGGCGACAGTGAGACTGTTGGTGCTTGTGACAACAATGCTGGTATTGGTGATGATGGAGATTATAACGGCTTTGCTGCTGACGATAATGATCGTATTGATAATGATTAGTGGAGATGGTGATAATAGTGCTACTTATGACAACAATGATGGCAGTTGTGGCGATGATGGAGATGATGACAGGAAATGACGGAAGCAAAGAATCGTAAAAAATGAAGATTGTGAAGAAAAAGCACACAAGACAACGTTTGTCTTACCTTTTGAAGCGTCATCATCAAATATGGCTTCGGGATTGAGCTTAGCAGAGAATTCGTTGTCACTCTGCTCTCCAGCATCTACCGAAGGAATGTCGGGTCCAATAGCGCCAGACAACATCTCATCGTCAAGGTCATCGAAAGCATCGTCATCATCATCTAAATTGTTATCCACAGTAGCAGAGGCGGGGTCGGATGTGGTGACTGCGGGTTGTTCAGCGCTCTGTCAAAGAATCCAACATTAGTCAACATTGTCGCTGTTAACATCCACTTTTACAATTAATTTTTTAAATAATAAAGAATTTAGTAAATTAACAATGGCAGTAACCTTTAGCATGCATAAGGTGCATCATGCCACCATGCAACACATCTTCCCTGTAGCTGCAGGCACATTATGTTGCATTGAAAGGGGAGAAAAATCGTATGGCAACATAATGCACTAACAACATGCTAAAGGTTCAGCTGATGTTTGGAACATATATTACTAAGAAATTTTGATGGAAGATTTTAATTTAGACAACTTTAAAACTGGAGGTTTATATCAAAGAACAGTGGAGGTGCAATAGCCCAGTGGTTAGGGCAGCGGACTCGTGGTCGGAGGATCGCGGTTTCGATTCCCAGATCAGGCGCTGTGTGTGTTTATTGAGCGAAAACACCAAAAGCTCCACGAGGCTCCGGCAGGAGCATGTGGCAACCCTTGTTGTACTCTTTCGCTCCAACTTTCTCTCACTCTATCTTCCTGTTTCTTGAGTAACGCTGCGATGGACTGGCATCCCATCCAGCTGGGGGGAACACATACGCCACAGAAACCGAGAAACCAGGCCCATGAGCCTAGCTAGGCTTGAAAAGGGCGCATAAATAAATAAATATCAAAGAACTACAGGAAGTCTCAGATAGTTTGGTATTACAAGTGTTAATATTTTATCATTAGCACCAACAAGAATTATAGATTATTGATGATTAATAGCAAGTCCAATGTATAAAATAGTGTAACAAATTATTCTTTCCTCAGTTCATTCAATACTTACAGTGTTTTTACTAGCAGCAGTTGATAAAACATTTTCAAATAATCCAATCTGTCCCTAAAAATAAAAACAATAATGAGAATCCTTTCTACTATAGGCACGATGCCTGAAATTTTGAGGAAGGGGGTGGTTTGATGTAATCCTAGTGGATATAATCAGCTACCTCTGGGCCATAAGTCAATTTGATTAGAACTCAACTGGTGCTACACGACAATCTCTTTCCAATATAGAATTACAATAAATAATTTAAAGTTTTTGATAGAAACACAAGAAAAGGAAATAGTTGTTTTATAACTAAATATAACAAAAGGTTGATTATGATGCTAGGAAATGCAATGAGGATAAAATATGCATGTAAAGCAGGAGTTCTCTGCTAACAGAGCTTGAGTTAGAGAAGTAGAGAAAGAAACAAAGACTTGATGACAATTTGGAAGTAAATCATTAAGAATGTAGAGCTTTACAAAAGATATAGTGACATGGGACTGAAATACAGAGAGCTGCTATACTACTACAGACCCATGAAACCCATGGTAACATAAAACAAAATAGATGCAAAATTGGTTGCAGTGGTGGTGATGGGAAAGAAGTAGAGAGGAGAAAGACAAAAGAAAGGAGAGGAGGAAGGGAGAAGGAAGAGAAGATGCAGAGGAAGAGGAGGGGAGAGAAAGGAAGCAATGGAGAAAGGAGTAAGAGGGGAAGGGAAGCAAAGGAAGAGGGAAGATGAGGAGGATTGGAGGAAGAAGAGAAGGAAAAGATGTATATTTTTTACCTCGTTATCAGTGAAAATAATTTCACTGCTCTTTATTGGATTCCAGCAAATAGCTGTGAAGGTCTTCTCATGTTTATAACTGTAAAAACAAAAACAACAAAAAAGCATCACTATTATTATCATTATTATTATTATTACTATTATTATTATTATTGTGTCGGTGGCACATAAAAAACACCATCCGAGCGTGGCCGTTCGCCAGCCTCATCTGGCACCTGTGTCGGTGGCACATAAAAAACACCATACGAGAGTGGCCATTCACCAGCCTCGTCTGACACCTGTGTCGGTGGCACATAAAAAACACCATCCGAGCGTGGCCGTTCGCCAACCTCATCTGGCACCTGTGTCAGTGGCACATAAAATCACCCACTACACTCTCGGAGTGGTTGGTGTTAGGAAGGGCATCCAGCTGTAGAAACACTGCCAGATCTGACTGGCCTGGTGCAGCCTTCGGCTTCCCAGACCCCAGTTGAACCGTCCAACCCATGCTAGCATGGAAAGCGGACGTTAAACGATGATGATGATGATTATTATTATTATTATTATTAGCATGCTAGGTCAAAGTATTTGTGGCATTTTATCTATTTTTTCATTCTGAGTTCAAATTCCGCCTCTGATTATGCCTTTCATCCTTACGGAGACCATGAAATAAGTATCAGTTGAACACTGGTGTTGATGTACACAACTTACTCCTACCTCAAAATTACTAGCCTTGTGCTAAAATGCAAAACAACAACAACAACAAACACTACCACCACCACCACCACAGTGACAATATTTTTCTTAGGATACAAGCAGTTCCCATGAGCACTATTTTTTGAATTTCCTGGTATCTGAGATAGGGAACAAAATCCCAGAGGATTTTGCTAGTCTCTGACTGCCACTCTCTGCAGTTTGTGCTCATACCTATTTCTTTACTACCCACAAGGGGCTAAACACAGAGAGGACAAACAAGGACAGACAAATGGATTAAGTCGATTATATCGACCCCAGTGCATAACTGGTACTTATTTAATTGACCCCGAAAGGATGAAAGGCAAAGTCGACCTCGGCGGAATTTGAACTCAGAACGTAACGGCAGACAAAATACGGCTACGCATTTCGCCCGGCGTGCTAACGTTTCTGCCAGCTCATACCACACCTTCCTCTCTCTAGCCCACACTTTCGCCCAGTTTCCAATGTAGCACTTTCACTATCTGATCAGGTCGCTACAACTTGTAGTGGTTTTGGGGCAAGGCTAGGGCATTCATTCATGATATGGGCAATGGTTTCATCCACTCTATTGCAGATGCAGCATAGCAGAGACACACTTGCTTATTCCCAAGATGACCCTCCAGTCCATGGCCAAAGCTTGGTCTTGTGCTGCCAGTATAGTGCTCTTGGTTTTCTTTTTTTAGTATTCCTTTCATCAGCCAATCACACCTATTTTTTCCAGCAACTTCTGATGTGGATGCATGGGATTGTGTAACAACAACAACCACAACAACAACAAACAAGAAGAAACTATATCAGAGAATATAGAAATATTTTAGTCTCCTTCTGGCTTAGGAAATTGTTACCACATTGCAGCAGAATTACTCAAAAGGATTAATGTAATCTTTAATCTTTAATATTTCACAAAGAACAAAATACAATAGCATTAATTATAATGAGTCTCTATCAATAATATTTTCCATTAATCCAAAGTTACGAGTTAATAAATACAGGCTCTTTGTATAATATCTAAAGGGTAATTTTCAAATATAATAAAATACTAAGAATTGGATTATAATGTCTCTCTCTCTAGATATAAAAAATAGTTTCAGTTAATCTGTTAATATGAGGAGATAATTCTGTCTATTGTCAGTTTACATCATCAATATTTTAATGCTTTCTTTTTCATGTTGGCATGGATCAGACAGAATTTTCTACTGCCACATGAATATCCTGTTACCTATTTCTTAACTGCCCACAAGGGGCTACACACAGAGTGAACAAACAAGGACAGACACACGGATTAAGTCAATTACATTGACCCCAGTGCGTAACTAGGTACTTGATTTATCAACCCCGAAAGGATGAAAGGCAAAGTTGACCTCGGCGGAATTTGAACTCAGAACATAATGGCAGACGAAATACGGCTACGCGTTTCGCCCAGCGTGCTAACGCTTCTGCCAGCTCGCCACCTTATGAATATCTTGTTACCATCCTCATCAACATCTGTTTTCCGTCCTGGCATGGGTTGGACAGTTTTGACAGGAGCTGGCTAGCCAAGAGAGCTACTCCAGGCTCAAATTGTCTGTTTTGGCACGGTTTCTATGGCTGAATGCCCTTCCTAATGCCAACCACTTTACAGAATGTACCAAATACATGATACATAGCACTGGCAAGGTAATAGTTTTCCCCTATCACTGGATATGTTTTTATGGAACATCAGACATGAAGGACACCACTTATATGACAGTGATGCTCATTTACAACTATCACGTCACAAGAACATAAAGAGACACACACAATGTACACCTCCAAGCACACACTCAAAAAGCCTTTTTCAGTTTCCCCTCAACCAAATCCACTCCTACTCACAAGTCTTTGGTCAACCACATAAATTACAATATCATGGTTAGTCCAACCCAGCCCCACACTCCATAAAGAGCATAAGGCTGGGTTGGTTTCCTGGTTTCTCTAGTATATACATGCCTCCCACAACAAGACATGGTCTGTCACAGGATTACTCATTTTTACTGACCATACCGACTGGAACAATGTGAAATGAAGTATTTAGCTCAAGAACACAACTCATTGCCCACTCCAGGAATCAAAACCACAATCTTGTAATCATGAGTCCAACACCCCAACCACTAAGCCATGGGCCTCCAATTATAATAATATCTTTTATCTATTACCTGTTTCAGTCATTAGACTGTGACCATGCTGAGGCACTGCCTTGAATTTTTAGTTGAATTGACCCCAGTACCTCTTTTTTAAGCCCAGTACTTATTCTATCGGTCTCTTTTGCCAAACCACTAAGTTACAAGGACTTAAACATACCAACACCAATTGTCAAGTGGAGATGAGAGGACAAACACAGACATACACACAAACACATATATATAGGCATAGGAGTGGCTGTGTGGTTAGTAGCTTGCTTACCAACCACATGATTCCAGGTTTAGCTCCACTGCGTGGCACCTTTGGCAAGTGTCTTCTACTATAGCCTCGGGCTGACCAAAACCATGTGAGTGGATCTGGTAGACGGAAACTGAAAGAAGCCTGTCGTATATATGTACATGTGTGTATGTTTGTGTCTGTGTTTGTCCCCCCAACATCGCTTGACAACCGATGCTGGTGTGTTTATGCCCCTGTAACTTAGCGGTTCGGCAAAAGAGACCGATAGAATAAGTACTGGGCTTACAAAGAAAAAGTCCTGGAGTCGATTTGCTCGACTAAAGGCGGTGCTCCAGCACAGCCACAGTCAAATGACTGATATATATATAGATATTTATATATAATTATAATTAATTATTTATAATATTTTACTAAGCAGAATTATACCACGAGAGAAAATAGTCTATCTCAATCTTCAGATCTGCTATAACATACAACAAACAGAAGGGCTTAACCAGCTAGAAATAGCAGCCAAATCTCCCTCAAATCACACACAACCGTATTTAAAAAAAAAGAAAGAAAATGATGAATAATATGGCCTTCAGTACCCAGAACACAGGGAAAGGAGGTGGGATGGTCATGACTGGAATACTTTTCATTCTAAGTCTGCTCAATCAAAGCTGAAACACCAAAGAAAAAGTTTTAAAAAACAACAAACTCACCACATTCCTCACTTACCTCTGTATGCAAAGTCTTTTGCTCCAGTCAAAAATTAGCAAGAGACCATCGAAACATGATGCCGCCAAATACTTCTGACAGCTGGAGAACATCAAAATGGAAATGGTCTGGAACAAAAATAAAATAAATAAATAAGGCCAACAGAATAAGTACTAGGCTTACAAAGAATAAGCCCTGGGGTCGATTTCTTCGACTAAAGGCAGTGCTCCAGCATGGCAGCATTCAAATGACTAAAACAAGTAAAAGAATGAAAGAATAAAAGAAAAGTATAAGTGTTGCTTTCTTCTTTCTTATTTGTGTGTCTCAAAGGACCACTGATGAGGTCACAGGAGTGTGACGAAAGAACTCTGGCCGAAATAAGATTAACGTAAAAAAATGAATAACGCAGAAGCAAAGTAACACCAATTATATAGTGCATGTGGTTTTATTGGCTAAACTGGCAAAATGACCATTCCTAAATACAACAATATATATATATACAACGGGCTTCTTTCAGTTTCCATATACCAAATCCACTCACAAGGCTTTGGTTGGCCCAACGCTATAGTTGAAGACACTTGCCCAAGGTGCCACGCAGTGGGACTGAACCCAGAACCATGCGGTTGTAAGCAAGCTACTTACCACACAGCCACTCCAATGCCTATTAGAGGCACAAAGCCAGCAATTTTGAGGGAAGGGGCAAGTCAATTACACTGACCCCAGTGTTTGACTGCTACTTATTCTATTGACCCCAAAAGGACAAAATTGACCATGGCAGAATTTGAGCTCAGAATATAAAGGCAAGTGAAATGCCTCAAAGTGTTTTGTCCAATATGCCAACAATTCTGAAATTGCACCACCTGGTCTGGGCATTTATCACAAAACCCCTAAATAATCCTTTCTCTTATAAGTAAAAAAACTATGAAATTTTGAAAGGGGATAGGCAATTACACTGACCCCAGTGCCCAACTGCTACTTATTTCAGCAACCTCGAAAGGATGAAAGGCAAAGTCAACCTCAGTAGAATTTGAACTCAGATTGTAAAGATTCTGCCAGCCTACCACCTTCTATCATCATCATCATCATTTAATATCCGTGTTCCATGCTAGCATGGGTGGGATGGTACCACAAAAGCCAACCAGGCCGAAGCCTGCACCAGACTTGTGACTGTTTTGGCAGGATTTGTACAGCTGGATGCTCTTCCTAACACCAACCACTCAGCAGAGTGGACTTAGTGCTTTTTACATGACACAAGCACAGGCAAGGTCAGATTTGGCAAGGTTTTTACAGCTGGATGCCCTTCCTAAAACCAACCACTTTACAGTGGACTGGGTGCTTTTAAGTGGCACCTGCACTAACAGGGTCACCAAGTACTTGCAAGACAAAACTTTTCAGAGGGGAAGAAGCATTGGAGGAGGTGATGATGAAAAGGTTATAGTGAGACAAATATAGGTGTCTTGCTGTAGAGGAAGTACAAGGTTACCCGGTTGGAGAGAGAAAGATCGGGAATGAAGACAAAAACAGGTGTGCTACAGCTAAGAAAATACACGGTTGTTCAACCTGAGGGAAGTGGAGGAGAAAAAGAGAGTGAGTGGGAGACCGCAGGATGAAGATGATGGCAAAATGCCAGGCATACTCACAAGGAACGGGGATCAGAGTATAAATGAGATGGTTGAGTAAAGGAAGAGAGAGATATAAATAGTGGCAAGTGCCAGGGTATACCTCCGAGGTTCAAATGCCATAATTTAAGTGACAGGATATTGCAAAAGAAGAGCGATTAAAGAGGTGTGAGTGGCAAAAGACTTAGATGCAGTATTCCAGAACAAAAACGAAAATGAAATGACAGGATGGTCACAGATGGAATATACTTGTTCATAGAGCAGTTCAACCAAGAGTGAAATGAGACACCAATAAATAACAAAAATCCAACCCCGTTGTTCTCTCTACACTATCACTTCTGCCCTTTCTACTAAGGTGTAAGTTGTCATGGATTCTCTCTGCAGCAAGAAACCTGTTCAGCTCTGGCCCTTTGTCTCATATGTGTACTTGTCTTTTACCCCTCATCTCCTAGTATAAAGCTGTTCCCCTTTCCAGAGTTCATAGTCTTGCAAACTGCATGATAGCCTTGTCAGTGATGGTGGCATGAAAAAAAAAGGTGGTGAGCTGGCAGAAACGTTAGCACGCTAGGCAAAATGCTTTGTGGTATATCGTCTGCCACTATGTTCTGAGTTCAAATTCCGCCGAGGTCGACTTTGCCTTTCATCCTTTCGGGATCGATTAAATAAGTACCAGTTACGCACTGGGGTCGATATAATCGACTTAATCCGTTTGTCTGTCCTTGTTTGTCCTCTCTGTGTTTAGCCCCTTGTGGGTAGTAAAGAAATATGTATGAAAAAAAACCCACCCAGTACATACTGTAAATTGGTTGGTGTTAGGAAAGGCATCCAGCCATAGAAGCCATGCCAAAGCAGATATTAGAGTGTGATGCAGTCCTTGGACACAGAGGATCCTCGTCAAACCATCCAAACATGCTGGCATGAAACATGGGCATTAAATTACGATATTTAGTGATGAAACTATTGATAACGATGATGATGATGATTATTATTATTATTATTATTATTATGATAAGGAGGATAATAACAATAAATTCCTTACGTCTTTTATCTTTGCATCAGTTAAAGCTGCTGTTTTATTCCAGGTCTTCGTATCATAAACAATAATTTCCTTTTCAACAGGAACCAAGAGATTCTACAAATGAAAAACAGAATTTTTGTTTTTAAACAGAAAAATATGAAAAAAGTGTAAATTGAAAAAAAAAATCATTTTCTGTTAAATAAACACAAAATTTCAAATAGTTTCAAAGTCTACAGGAATATTCTAATATTTTCTAGACATTCTTTTAAAACATGATTCACACTTAAAATTGTCTTCCACTGAACCAAAAATTCAGAATACAGTGCCCAAAAGCAGCAGCATCACCCCGACTTCCTACACAACCGCTGAGACTGGATGTGCATTCATCCATCCGTCTATGCTCTCGGTGTCGGGGGTTGACCTTCTTTCTCTTCTGCGGGTCTTACGAATAGCAAAGGACCACGTTTCGGACTTCTCCCACAAGGACGAAGACCGCTTCACTCAACAGCAACAGCATCAATCATCTCATTAAATAAGCGTTTTGTTGGTATGTTTATTACTGCTAATTATTTAATTGTATATTTAGTTGGGCTTGGCTATGTGGTAAACAAGTTAATCGCCCAACCATGTGATTTCGGGTTCAGTCCCCACTATGTGATACCTCAGATAAGTATCCCCTACTGTAACCATCAGCTGACCAAAACCTAGTTAGCAGATTTAGTAGACAGAAACTGAAAGAAGCCCATAGTGTATGTGCATGTTTGTGTGTGTATGTGTGAGAGAGAGAGTAGATTTTCCTTTCTACAAGTGTATTAGTTTGCTAATCTTAAACAATGGCTTCACCAACTATTGTTCGCTTGCAGTCCACTGCAAAAATATATGTGAGTTCAAGTCTCATGGCTGAGAATAAAATTATTTTCCTTATCTGTATCTTTCAGATTTTTCTGCAAAATATGGGTAGTTTATCCTGTTCATGCTATATTATTAGAATTATCTTGTGTTTGAGAATAAAATGATTTCCTTATCTGAATATTATATATATATATATATATATATATATACATACATATAGCGTTCTGTCTATCGCTATACAAATCCATCATTTTTTGCTAAAATGTCTTATTGACAAGTTTCGCTTTTTTCACTTTCCTGAGGAGAAGACTGCATTGTTTATACCATTTATTCTTTTGAATAGTATCAGTGGAATTTTCGAAACATGTGTCGAAAGTAAAAATATTTGATTACACCTGCGTTAACTCCATTTATTTATTCATATAATATTCAAAATATTCAACGTAAACACGAAGTTTCTACCTTTATAAACAAGGAGTTACAACATCTTTACTTGTGAGATTTTTGCTACCCTGGTAACTATTTATTAATTTTTTCTGTGTTAATTGTTAACAAGGTAAAAATACACTCATCTATATATATATAAGATGGACTTGTTACAGTTTCCATCTACCAAATCCAAGGCTATAACAGAAGACACTTGCCCAAGGTGCCACATGAACCTGGAACCCTGGAACCATGTGGTTGGGAAGCAAGCTACTTAGCACACAGCCACTACTGTGTGTATTGCAGTTGCACAACAACATCTTCACATGCAGACATACTGTTTGTATTATTACGTGTCAGAGAAACTTACCTCTCCAAGAGGATCCCAGCATAAACGGCAAAGAGATTTCGCCAAGCTGCAAAGAGGAGCAGGAGAAGAAAATAGGAATAAATTAGCATCCATAAAATATATATGCATTTGATAAATTCAATAAATTCCAAATGTATCATCAACAAATAAAGAACCATAAGCACCATCATTATTTTCATTATACATTCTTTTACTCTTTTACTTGTTTCAGTCATTTGACAGTGGCCATGCTGGAGCACCGGCTTTAATCGAGCAAGTCGACCCCAGGACTTAAATTCTTTGTAAGCCTAGTACTTATACTATTGGTTTCTTTTGCTGAACCGCTAAGTTACAGGGACATAAACACACCAGCATCGGTTGTCAAACGATGTTGGGGGTGACAAACACAGACACGCACATACATACATATATATATATTGCCATCAAGATGTAGGACAAGATACTGTGATAGCCTGGACTTCAGAGGTCCACAGCTCTTCAATATCCTCCAGAAGGACCTGAGAGACCTGCATGGGGTGGATGCAGATGTCTTTAAAATAAAACTGGATCTCTTCCTGTCAGGTGTCCCAGATGAACCAACTTCACGGCAGGAGGTGTAGATGAGGGCAGCTGCATCAAACTCTCTCATGCACCAAATGTCAATTGCTAAAAAGCATTCGTGAAGTAAAATCATTTAGCAACACTGAATGGTGGTGCCCCAGCATAGCCACAGCTCGTGAGCTGAAACTAGATAAAATATAAAAATATAAATATAATATATATATATATGACGGGCTTCTTTCAGTTTCCGTCTATCAAATCCACTCACAAGGCTTTGGTCGGCCCAAGGCTAGGGTAAAAGACACCTGCCCAAGGTGCCATGCAGTGGGACTGAACCCGGAACCATGTGGTTGGGAAGCAAGCTACTTACCAAACAGCTACTCCTATGTCTAAATATAAAAAAAAAGATACACAACTATAAGTTGGTGGATCCAAGAGTTATATAAAATGTAAGAACAGTAGAAGACGCTCACCTCACATCACTGCATCGTGCTAAACCATTCCATGTCTTCAAACTGGTATGAGTAGACATTGACCAGACACGGTAGGATCCATCACAACTGGACGATGCCTGAAATGGAATCGAAAAATTCTTATTCAACTAAGAGAAACATTATTACAATAGAATAATTATTACAGTTATCTTTTACACTATAGCAAACAAAGAACTGATGGATCAATTGTAGAACCAACAAGAATATTTAGTCAAAGACAAACTGCTGGACTTGTTTTTTTTTTTCTTGTTCATCCTCTTACCTTCTTGGTATCATAGCTGGCAGAACCATTAGCAAGCCAGGCAAAATGCATAGCCGTTACGTTCTGAGTTCAAATTCCGCCGAGGTCGACTTTGCCTTTCATCCTTTCAGGGTCGATAAATTAAGTGCCAGTTATGCACTGAGGTCGATGTAATCGACTTAGTTCGTTTGTCTGTCCTTGTTTGTCTCCTCTGTGTTTAGCCCCTTGTGGGCAATAAAGAAATATATTAAACTATACTGTTTGTTTCTAACCTGTATTTCAATTAATACTAGAAATACAAGGTGTTTAGGCTAAATTTGACAGTTTGCTTAAAAGAATAAGGAAATGCAATAGCCCATCCGAGAATAAAAGCATTTATAAAAATTAAAATATATCAAATAGATTATAGCCGGAAGATAAGTTTTTTCAAAGTTGTCCAAACAGCATGTAATGAAGAATTTAGTGATATAATTTTGTCAAGACTAAGCAGATATTTGAAACTTAAATTAGCATAAAATTCTGGTGGAAATTTTTTTCAATTTAGATCACATTGAAACATGAGGTTTCCATCATAGAACCAGAAGTCTTTGTCTGGTTGGTATTGTGCTTTTAAATAGGAGTGGCTGTGTGGTAAGTAGCTTGCTTGCCAACCACATAGTTCCGGGTTTAGTCCCACTGCATGGCACCTTGAGCAAGTGTCTTCTACTATAGTCTCTGGCCAACCAAACCCTTGCTTGCTTGCTTGCTTGCTTACTCACTCGCTCGCTTGATTGCTTGCATGCGTATGTATGTCTATGTATATGTATATGTGTGTATATGTTTGTATGTCTGGGTTTGTCCCCCCCCCAACATCGCTTGACAACCGATGCTGGTGTCTTTATGTCCCCGTAACTTAGCGGTTCGGCAAAACAGACCAATAGAATAAGTACTAGGCTTTCAAAGTATAAGTCTTGGGGTCGATTTGCTCAACTAAAGGCGGTGCTCCAGCATGGCCGCAGTCAAATGACTGAAACAAGTAAAAGAGTAACAGAGAGAGAGAGTAAACATGAGATACTATCTTCAAGTGAATGCTGCAGCAAATTTGTCTTTCAACAAGGTTTTTACATTAAGTATGATACATAAATTGCTGATGACTGAAACAAGTAAATGATATACAAGTCAATCAAAGGTAGGAAATCCTTTCTTAATTATGAATGAATGAATGAGAATGAGAGACAGACAGACCAACTGACAGACAGATACTCTTACTCTCTTTTACTTGTTTCAGTCATTTGACTGCAGCCATGCTGGAGCACCGCCTTTAGTCGAGTAAATCGACCTCCGGGACTTATTCTTTGTATGCCCAGTACTTATTCTATCGGTCTCTTTTGCCGAACCGCTAAGTGACGGGGACGTAAACACACCAGCATCGGTTGTCAAGCAATGCTAGAGGGACAAAAACAGACACACAAACATATACGCACACATACATATAAATATATACATATATACGACAGGCTTCTTTCAGTTTCCGTCTACCAAATCCACTCACAAGGCAATGGTCGGCCCGAGGCTATAGCAGAAGACACTTGCCCAAGATGCCACGCAGTGGGACTGAACCCGGAACCATGTGGTTGGTAAGCAAGCTACTTACCACACAGCCACTCCTGTGCCTTATATCTATATAATAGATGTGCAAATCTATCATATAAAATCCATTGTCTGTCTGTGTGTGTGTCTTCTAGGATCTCAGGCATCCACCATCCGATTGCGCTCAGATTTGATATGTAGATACCGACAGTATCAGGGCATGTATAAGTCTTGAAAAAATTACAAAAATCAATTCCAGGTGAGGATCCGATCGATAAAGCCATTTTTCTTTGGAATAGAAAAAAAGTCTATCTTTATTTCTTCTTTTGCTGGTGTCTCAAATTTAGGTTAAATCAATGTTTCTCATAGGGGAGGCCTATGGGACGGTCAGGCAAGTTGTTTTGAGAAAATTTGGTTTAAATGTTTGACAACTCAGCACCGTCCATTGGATGGGTGGAGGGGGGGTGTAGCCTTTTGCTCATAGATAGACACAGAGAAAAAGAAAGGTAGTGATATGAAGTATTAAAAGTTGAACAACAAAAAGGAATGAAGAAGGAAAAGAAGCCAAACAGATAGCAGGATAGAAAGATGGATGAAATATTAAGACCAGTTGAGGCAAGTGAAATCAAAATCAAACTCGGTGACCGGCATCCGTTGCTAGTGGAGCGCTAAGAGTACCATACGAGTGAGATCGTTGCCTGAGCAACAAACTGGCCTTCGTGCCGGTGGCACGTTAAGCACACCATTCGAGGGTGATCGTTACCGCGTTGCCTTACTAGCATGTGAAATATTCGAGCGAGGTCGTCGCCAGTACCGCTGGACAGGCTCCTGTGCAGGCGGCACGTAAAAAGCACCATTTGGACGTGGCCGTTGCCAATACCACCAAACTGGCCCTCGTGCCGGTGGCACGTAAAAGCACCCACTACACTCTCGGAGTGGTTGGCGTTAGGAAGGGCATCCAGCTGTAGAAACTCTGCCAGATTAGATTGGAGTCTGGTTCGCCAGACCTCAGTCAAATCGTTCAACCCATGCTAGCATGGAAAGTGGACGTTAAATGATGATGATGATGATGATGATGAATTAATAATTATGTAAGAAGGGAAAGAAATAATAAATGACAGAAATTATCTTTACATTTGTGAAAAGCCACACTGATGGCTGTAGTGTCAAGGAGAGAGAGAAGGGGTACAGAGACAAGAAAATAATGGCTGAAAGAGTCAAGTCACACTTAACCCTTTAGTGTTTAAACTGGCCAAATCCGGCCCAATATATTCTACATATTTTATATTCAAACTGGCCATATCTAGCCTCTCACACCTAACCTACATTGACAGTCTAAAAATAAACAATCACATCATTGAAACCTCAAAGCTATAAGGTAATGCATGATTAATTCAAAACAATTTAAATAATAAAGCATTACATTTAACAGAGTAATCTGAACACTAAAGGGTTAATACTGGTAACAAGCCATGATGTAGAGATAGAAGGAGAAATAAAAGGAAGCTAACAAACCAGAAAGAGTCCTTTGGGATGTAAAGCCACACTCAATATTGGAGCTTCGTGTCCTTGGAGAGATTTCTGCTTGCTTGATCGTACATCTGTGATTTTGATCATGAAGTCACTAGAAGGAAAACAGACATCTTACTTACAAACTAGCTGTGCATATGCATATATCATCACATGCATACATACATATCTCTCTATATATAAAGCTGAAGTTGTCTATGTATGGCAGGTTTGGTAGCCTTCAACTAACACTATCTCCTCCGAGACCCTGAGGTGCAAGTTGACCAAAATTGAGAGTATGATAGAAGAAGGCTTGCTCTTCCTTCCGTAGAAGAAAAATTCAAATCAGGCCATGTTAAGGCCAAAAATTATTTACATCAAAAAGGTGCTTTTTTTCTATGAAAATCCCTATTTTTTATGATTTTTTTGACTGCTGTGTCGCCATTTTTCGGTGTATTTGAACCAGAAAAATGTTCACTTAAAGAGAATAACAAGCTACATAATGCAAAAGTTTTACTTTTCAAAAATTCCAATTCTAAAGGGTCGAAACAAACCCGAGCAACGCCGGGCGATACTGCTAGTATATATATATATATATATATACATACATACATACATACATACATACAGGGTGTTCCAAAAAAATCACATATACATGCTTTAACAGCTGATAACTCAATTTTCATTTCTTTTTAGATTCAATCCGTTAGAAGTAACGAAGGGATCCAGACTAAGCTTTGAACAAAGAAAGCTGATCTGAAAGGGTTACTGGAAGTTTGAAAACGCAGTCTAAGTGCAAAGATGCATTCTCCTTAAGTGCGAAGACAGTTTAGAAAGGAGTTTCAAACAGATCTGCCTGAGCTGAAAATAGGCATTCATTAAAAAAAATTAATTCTATCTGTAGATTCTATACACTTTTGAAAATAAAAGCTATTTTAACAAACACTGGTTTTATAATCATTCAATATACATCTTATTGGAACACCTTGTGTATGTGTGTATATAATAATAATAATGAAATTATTGTATACAGTGCTCAGGTGCACCACAACTTGTCAAAAGTGCATATAAAGCATATGCAGAAGTGTACAAATCCACTCACAAGGATATGGTCAACCTGGGGCTATAAGTAAAAGACATTGCCATGCAGTGTTGATAAAAGAGGGAGAGAGTCTCCATATGGGTCACCACATGATTTGCTGATTGCTCCTTCACAAATCAGTAGCACAAGTCAATTGATATATAAAACGGTCATGAATTAAGCTAGTACCTTAGTGATTAGCTTATATATTTGCACTTTTGACAACTCATCATTAATTAAATAATACATATCTTGTGTCTATATCTACTCATTACTATCTATCAACCATTCTATCCATCTACATACCTAAACATCTAGCCACCTATATACCAATGAATCCCCATCTAATTACCAATACAGGCACAGGAGTAGCTGTGTGGTAAGCAGCTTGCTTACCGCATGGTCGTGGGTTCAGTCTCACTGCATGGCACTCTGAGCAGGTGTCTTCTACTATAGCCTTGGGCCGACCAAGGCCTCGTGAGTGAATTTGGTAGACGGAAACTGAAAGAAGCCCATCGTATATGTATATATATAAATATGTGTGTGTGTGTGTGTGTGTGTGTGTGTGTGTCTGTCCCCCCAACATCGCTTGACAACCAATGCTGGTGTGTTTACGTTCCCATAACTTAGCAGTTCAGCAAAAGAGACTGATAGAATAAGTACTAGGCTTACAAAGAATAAGCTCTGGGGTTGAAAGGCAGTGCTCCAGCATGACCGCAGTCAAATAACTGAAACAAGTAAAAGAATAAAAAAATACAACAGGCACAAGCTTGGTTAAGAAGCTTGCTTCCTAACCATGTGATCTTGGGTTCAGTCCCACTGCAGAGCACCTTGGGCAAGTGTCTTCTTTCAACCAACGCGTTGTGAGTGGATTTGGTAGAGATACATCACTTCACACACACACACACAACACAACACAACACAACACACAACACAACACACAACACAACACAACACACAACACAACACAACACACACACGCACGTGCAAGCACACACAGATACATATTTTGTTTTCATGCACACACAAGTTGATTAGATCGACCCCAGTACTAAACTGGTATTTATTTCATCAACCTAGGCGGCGAGCTGGCAGAAACGTTAGCACGTCGGGCGAAATGCATATCTGTATTTCATTTGCCGCTACGTTTTTGAGTTCAAATTCCGCCGAGGTCAACTTTGCCTTTCATCCTTTCGGGGTCAATTAAATAAGTACCAATTACGCACTGGGGTCGATATAATCAACTTAATCCGTTTGTCTGTCCTTGTTTGTCCCCTCTATGTGTAGCCCCTTGTGGGTAGTAAAGAAATAGGTATTTATTTCATCAACCCCAAAAGGATGAAAGGCAAAGTCAACCTCAGTGGTGTTTGAACTCAGAACGTGCAGATGAACAAAATGCTGCTTTGTAATTTGCCCAGTGTGCTAACAATTCCGCCACCAATAACAACAACAAACAAGAGCAAAAAGCTTACTCTAGTACAAAGCTGACAAGAAAATTATGTAAAATACCTTGCTCCAGCGACTAGAATTGTTCCTGCTCTGTTGAAGCACATGTGGTTAGCAGGAGCAGTGAACCGTGTAACCATGCCATCTGCTATACCATCTGGAAATGTGTATATTTGGATGCTGTTGACATCAGATGCAGTGTAGAACTTGTGATTCTGTAATAAACAAACAAAATAAAAAATAAAAGAAGAATATATTCACAGCTGTTGCTGTAACAATGAAGGGGTTTCTATGTGGTCGTTCACCCTGCTAGAAATAGAAGCCAAATCTCCTTCAATTCATTCACCCTACTGAATCTGTGGAAAAACTACTGGAGAAATGAGGCATTATCCATTTTAATGTCTATTTTCCTATGCTTGTATAGGTCAAGCAAGGAGTTTCTATGTGGTCATTCACCCTGCTAGAAATAGAAGTACAGGAGGGGTTAGTTTTAAGGATCTCTCTTCGATTCCCCTCTTCCAAGATACATTTTATTCTTTTACTTGTTTGTCATTTGACTGCGGCCATGAAGGGTTTTAGTCGAAGAATGCAACCCCAGGACTTGTTTCTTAAGCCTAGTAATTCTATCAGTCTCTTTTGCCAAACCACTAACTTACGGGGATGTAAACACACTAACACCAGTTGTCAAGCGGTGGAGGCACACACACACATACATATACATGACGGGCTTCTTTCAGTTTCTGTCTATCAAATCCACTCACAAGGCTTTGGTCGGCTCGAGGCTATAGTAGAAGGCACTTGCCCAAACGGCCACACAGTGGGACTGAACCCGGAACCATGAGGTTGGTAAGCAAGCTATTTACCACACAAACATGCCTAGATGCCAATCAGTGAACCTGCTAGAAAGCTCAACCAAATCTGTCAAATTACACCCTACAGTCTTGAAAATAGATGGATACATTGAAATCCTAGACACATAAAAGATAGGATGTCAAGAATACCTTCGATTGTAAGTCAGCTTGGTCAAGACTGACCCAGGAGCTGAACAAGAACAACAGCAACAAATCCCTCTTACCTTGTACAAAACAGCAAAAACCTTCTCTCCTATCTGATATGACATCGCATCAGAATCGTTGAAGCCATCCCATATACGAACATCACCATCCGTTCCACAGCTAAGAATGTATCTGCAAGTGAGAGGAGTCAATGGCAAGAGAAAACAAAATGTTAGAGAAACTGGTCAGGTGTAAGGAAGAGACTGAAAAGAAACAGATAGATAAGAGAGGGTGGTAATACAGTTCTATATTTAAGAGATAAGGAATTATATACATTATTTACATTCGACAGATATTTGTCCTAACCTTGTTTGTTGTTAACACAACATTTCAGCTGATATACCCTCCAGCCTTCTTCAGGTGTCTTGGGGGAAATTTCGAACCTGGGTTCTCATTCCTAAGGTATTTTTTTGATATTATTATTATTATTCTATGTTTGACTTTTGCTTTATATTTGTACAAGTTGGCTCCAAGTCTCACCCAGAGACCTCAAGAGACAACAGGTTGGAAGTTCATGTTGTTGTTATGCCTAGTGTGCCATATATTTGGGGTCTTTTTTTTTTTTTGGTGTTGGACAAGTGAATGTCCCAAAAAAAAGAAAAACGAAAATTATGTTTATTATTATTATTATTATTATTGTTCAGGTCACTGCTTGGAATTGAACTCGGAATCTTGGGGTTAGTAGCCCGCACTCTTAACCACTACACCATATGCCCGTGGGCATATATATGTATATACATACATACATATACATATAAGAGAGGGTGGTGATCAAATAATATGTAAATGATATAGTTATAAATGCTGGCTGCGTGTTTAAGTTTACTTCAGAAGTAAAGGGCTTCAAGTCCAATCAGGAGGATCAGTTAATTATGATATCATTCAACATAATCACCTATCAGATTCACACACTTATTTCTAAGCACTGTCAAAGAACTCAGAAGGTTGGGTCTCCAACCAGGCCCTTCACAATAACTTTACAACTAACAACTTTTCAGTAACCCCTCATAAGCATAGAGAAGTGAAAGCTAAAATGATGATTATATATGTGTGCGTGTACACACATATACATATACATGTATACATACATAAATATACATACATATGTATATACATATATATATATATATATATATATATATATACATACATATATATACATGCATATGTATACATACATATATATACATGCATATATATATATGTATATATATATATATATATATATATATTATATATATATATTATATATATATATATATATATATATATATATACATATATATACATGCATATGTATACATACATATATATACATATATATATATATATATACATACATATATATACATGCATATGTATACATACATATATATACATATATATATATATATATATACATACATATATATATATTATACATACATATATATACATGCATATGTATACATACATATATATACATATGTATACATACATATATATATACATATGTATACATACATATATATACATACATATGTATACATACATATATATACATACATCATCATCATCATCATCATCATCATTTAGCGTCCGTTTTCCATGCTAGCATGGGTTGGACGGTTCAACTGGGGTCTGGGGAGCCCGAAGGCTGCACCAGGCCAGTCAGATCTGGCAGTGTTTCTACAGCTGGATGCCCTTCCTAACGCCAACCACTCCGAGAGTGTAGTGGGTGATTTTATGTGCCACCGACACAGGTGCCAGACGAGGCTGGCGAACGGCCACGCTCGGATGGTGTTTTTATGTGCCACCGACACAGGTGCCAGACGAGGCTGGCAGACGGCCACGCTCGGATGGTGTTTTTATGTGCCACCGACACAGGTGCCAGATGAGGCTGGCAGGTGCCAGACGAGGCTGGCAGACGGCCACGCTCGGATGGTGTTTTTATGTGCCACCGACACAGGTGCCAGATGAGGCTGGCGGACGGCCACGATCGGATGGTGTTTGTTACGTCCCCAAAGCACGTAGTCCAGTCTATGCGGTACTGGCTACGGCCACGTTCGGATGATTTTCTTGTGTGCCACCGGCACTGGTACCACAAAGATACAAATTCCATTATGTTCATCTATTTTGATTTGTTTTGATTTGATTTGATTTGATTTTCACTTGCCTCAACAGGTCTTCACAAGTGTCACTTGCCTCAACAGGTCTTCACAAGTGTCACAAGAAGGAAGGTATGCACAGGTGGACTGTCTACGTCGCGGGTCTTCGGATGGTGTTCTTTATGTGCCACCGACACAGGTGCCAGATGTGGCTGGCGAACGGCCACGTCGGATGGTTTTCTTGTGTGCCACCGGTCTGAACCACAAAGATACAAATTCCATTGATGTTCATCTATTTTGATTTGGTTTGATTTGATTTGATTTTCACTTGCCTCAACAGGTCTTCACAAGTGTCACGCGTGTCACACACTTGCCTCAACAGGTCTCCACAAGTGTCACACACTTGCCTCTGCCTCAACAGGTCTTCACAAAGTGTCACACACTTGCCTCTGCCTCAACAGGTCTTCACAAGTGTCATAAGAGGGAAGGTATGCACAGTGGACTGACTACGTCGCCGGGTCTTTGGATGGTGTTTTTATGTGCCACCGACACAGGTGCCAGGTGAGGCTGGCGAACGGCCACGATCAGATGGTGTTTGTTGTGCCCACAGCACGGAGGCCAGTCGATGCGGTACCAGCTACGGCCACTTCGGATGGTTTTCTTGTGTGCCACCGGTACTGGAACCACAAAGATACAAATTCCATTGATATTCATCTATTTTGATTTGGTTTGATTTTCACTTGCCTCAACAGGTCTTCACAAGGGTCACACACTTGCCTCAACAGGTCTCCACAAGTGTCACACACTTGCCTCTGCCTCAACAGGTCTTCACAAGTGTCACACACTTGCCTCAACAGGTCTTCACAAGTGTCATAAGAGGGAAGGTATGCACAGGTGGACTGACTACGTCGCCGGGTCTTCGGATGGTGTCTTTATGTGCCACCGGCACAGGTGCCAGATGAGGCTGGCGAACGGCCACGATCGGATGGTGTTTGTTGTGCCCACAGCACGGAGGCCAGTCGATGCGGTACCAGCTACGGCCACTTCGGATGGTTTTCTTGTGTGCCACCGGTACTGGAACCACAAAGATACAAATTCCATTGATATTCATCTATTTTGATTTGGTTTGATTTTCACTTGCCTCAACAGGTCTTCACAAGGTCACACACACTTGCCTCAACAGGTCTCCACAAGTGTCACACACTTGCCTCTGCCTCAACAGGTCTTCACAAGTGTCACACATTGCCTCAACAGGTCTTCACAAGTGTCATAAGAGGGAAGGTATGCACAGGTGGACTGACTACGTCGCCGGGTCTTCGGATGGTGTCTTTATGTGCCACCGGCACAGGGCCAGATGAGGCTGGCGAACGGCCACGATCGGATGGTGTTTGTTGTGCCCACAGCACGAGGCAGTCGATGCGGTACCAGCTACGGCCACTTCGGATGGTTTTCTTGTGTGCCACCGGTACTGGAACCACAAAGATACAAATTCCATTGATATTCATCTATTTTGATTTGTTTGATTTTCACTTGCCTCAACAGGTCTTCACAAGGGTCACACACTTGCCTCAACAGGTCTCCACAAGTGTCACACACTTGCCTCTGCCTCAACAGGTCTTCACAAGTGTCACGCACTTGCCTCAACAGGTCTTCACAAGTGTCATAAGAGGGAAGGTATGCACAGTGGACTGACTACGTCGCCGGGTCTTCGGATGGTGTCTTTATGTGCCACCGGCACAGGTGCCAGATGAGGCTGACTTGCCTCAACAGGTCTCCACAAGTGTCACACACTTGCCTCTGCCTCAACAGGTCTTCACAAGTGTCACGCACTTGCCTCAACAGGTCTTCACAAGTGTCATAAGAGGGAAGGTATGCACAGGTGGACTGACTACGTCGCCGGGTCTTCGGATGGTGTCTTTATGTGCCACCGGCACAGGTGCCAGATGAGGCTGGCGAACGGCCACGATCGGATGGTGTTTGTTGTGCCCACAGCACGGAGGCCAGTCGATGCGGCACTGGTTACGGCCACGTTTGGGTGGTTTTCTTGTGTGCCACCGGCACTGGTACCACAAAGAATACAATTCCACTGATGTTCATCTGTTTTTTTTTATATATATATACATATATATATGTTCATCTATTTTTTTTTACATATATATACATATATATACATACATATATATACATACATATATATACATATATATACATACATATATATACATATATATATACATATATATACATACATATATATACATACATATATATACATATGTATACATACATATATATACATATGTATACATACATATATATACATATGTATACATACATATATATACATATGTATACATACATATATATACATATGTATACATACATATATATACATATGTATACATACATATATATACATATGTATACATACATATATACATATGTATACATGCATATGTATATACATATATATATATATACATATATACATATGTATACATGCATAAGTATATATATATGTGCCGGTGGCATGTATAAAAGATTCGAACGAGGTCGTTGCCAGTGTTGCCTGACTGGCCCCATGCCGGTGGCACATAAAAGCACCCACTACACTCTCGGAGTGGTTGGCGTTTGGAAGGGTATCCAGCTGTAGAAACTCTGCCAGATCAAGATTGAAGCCTGGTCCAGCCATCTGGTTCGCCAGTCCTCAGTCATACATCCAACCCATGCTAGCATCGAAAGCGGACGTTAAACGATGATGATGATGATACATATATATATATACATACATATGTATGTATGTATTTGGTGCTATAAGACGCACCCAAGTGCACACTGCAAGATTTGCATGGGAAAGGTAATCCGGCCATAAAAACTTTGCCCCAAAAATTAAACACGCTGCAAGACTTGGTTACCCGCACATCTAGGGTAGGAAGACAGAATTTTATGGGTACAGACTAGCAAAAGAAGAATTAATACTTTTCTACAATTGATAAATTAATTAATTAAACCACTAAAACTGTATAGAATAGAGAAAATATAAGCCATGTAAATCCTTTTATAAAACTTTAAAGCTTCTTAATCAAAGATAGTTTTTACCTTTTTTGAAGATTTTAGTTTTGTTTTCTTTTTTTAAATCAACAGATTAATTATAAAATATAATTAAGAATCAGCTGACATTGGTACTAAGAGAAATCATTCTCAAACTATTTCTGCTGTTGGGGAACAGGAATTTTTTTTAGTCTTTGCCAATTTTTTCTACCCCTCTCAGTTTTGGGTTTGGCCAATCCAATACAATAACAGACCCCCTTATCCAGCTTCCAGAAATCCAGGAATACTGTGCAAAACCATGCACCCAGCAGTCAGTAAACAGGCCATTTTTAAAGTTAGTCACTTTGCATACAGTGTGTTAAACATAGTTTTGTTCTTTGCTTTTCTTTTTTTTAAGAGGATTAATAAAGATTAGACATACTCTACTTCAGAATTCTATTAATTTGTATCTGTATTTGTTAAATAAAATCATGTGCTTTACTTTTCTTCATTCTATTTTCATCCTATAAACATCAGACTCTATACATGATGCAGCATATTATATTTTGGACAATTTTAAGTAGATTAATAGATAAAACACCTTGGTTAGAAATGTATTTATTTGAATGTTACCATATTTTGTTTCAATTAATTTTGAAAATAAAGAAGAATTTAGTAAAATAACTTTGTTCTTATTAAGCTGGTGTTTGGAACATAACACGAAATTATGAGGGCAAGTTTCAGTTTGGATTACTTAAAAACAGAAAGTTTGTATCATAAAATCAAAAGATTCAGACAGGTTGGTAACAAAAGCATTATACAATTTAGCTCTTTACATTTCATAGCTTATTTTAGATTTGAAGTATAGGCGCAGGCATGGCTGTGTGTTCCTTCTCGAGTCATGCCTGGCTCATAAGCGCCGTATTCCCGGTTTCCTTGGTGTATAGGTTCCCCACCTGCACGGGACGCCAGTCCATCGCAGGTGAGCTGCAAGACGCAGGAGGAAAGAGTGAGAGAAAGTTGTGGCAAAAGAGTCAGCAGAAGTTCACCATTACCTTCTGTCGGAGCCATGTGGAGTTTAAGTGTTTCACTCATAAACACACACATTGCCCGGTCTGAGATTCGTACCTGCGATCCCTCGACCGCGAGTCCGCTGCTTTAATCACAAGGCCATGTGCCCCCACAGGCGTGGCTGTGTGGTAAAAAGCCTGCTTCAGTGCCACTGCATGGCACCTTGGCAAGTATTTTCTACTATACCCTCAGGCCAACCAAAACCTTAAGTGGATTTGGTAGACGGAAACTGAAAGAAAACCATCATGTGTGTGTGTCTGTTTGTCTCCTATCACTGCTTGACAACTGGCGTCGGTGTGTTTACATCCCCCATAACTTAGCGGTTCAGCAAAAGAGACCGAGAGAATAAGTACAAAGCTTAAGAAATAAGTCATGGGGCGATTTGATTGACTAAAACCCGTTCAAGGCAGTGCTCCATCATGGCCACAGTCAAATGACTGAAACAAGTAAAAGAATAAAAGAATATATTTTGGCTGTCTCCAGAAAACTGGAAAATCCAGGGTACATCAGGTCCAAAGTTTGTCAGATATTTAAGTTTCAAGGGTTTCATTAGATTTGTTAATCTTGCTGGCACTCATGTCCTTCCTAGAATACAAGGGGCACCAGTGCTGAAGAAGCTCAGCTGCCCTTTCAAGGGTTTCCATTATTTTTTTTTTGGTTTTTAAATTTTGCTAGTTGTCCATACACTCTCCTCAATATGCAAGCCCAGTCTGGAGCTGGTTTAGTGGCAGACAACTCACCTGTGAGCAGGTGGTATTGTATTACCCGGTTACCAGTAACAAGTTTCTACCAAGCATCATCGTTGTTTTAACATCCACTTTTCCATACTGGCATGGATCAGATGGAATTTGTTGAGGTACATTTTCTATGTGAGACAGGCAGAGGGCATGAGTGGGCAGGAAGCACGTGTGGTCAGTTTGAGCAGAAACGACAGTGAGACAAGACATTTATTTTGTGAGAGTGACCGATTCATTCCGCCAAGGTCAACAGGTAAGGCCTTTTGTATTTCTTTCTCCCGTTGGCTTCTTTTTCTGTTGTCCTTTTCTTCCATCACACTACAGTGTCCAATAAAGGAAAGGTACGCATAAGTGGGCTGGTTACACCCCTGGCATAGGCCATGAGGTTATGGTCTCACTTGGGCTTGCCGAGTCTTCTCATGCACAGCCTATTTCCAAAGGTCCTGGTCACTAGTCATTGCCTCGGTGAGGCCCAATGTTCGAAGGTCATGCTTCACTACCTCTTCCCGGAGCTACCTCTTCCACAGGTTCCCTCAACCGCTAGGGTGTGGCACTTTTTCACACAGCTATCCACATCCATTCTCGCCACATTCCCATACCAGCGCAGTCTGATGCTTCTTAGGTCCAACTTTTCTCTCAAGGTATAATTGGAAGTTTTAAACATTGAATGGCTATGAGGGTCCAGTAGAGTAAAACAGGAAGCAAAAGGGTTTATAGGTTAAAAAAAAAGGGGGTTAAGAAAAACGGAGGTAGGATGTGATATGATGGAGACTTGACTACTTTTTCTAGCAAGCTGAGTGACCTTCTCACTCAGCTTCTTCATTTACAACGGATATACCTATTTACAGCTAGATGGACTCAGGTACAATGCAGTGCCAGTAATAAGGTGTGAACTGTTGATCTCTCGGATGGTAGTCTAGTTATTGCCCTACTGACTCAGCTAGCCACTAAGATGAGATATCATCATCATCATCCTTGCCGCCACCACTACCACCATCATTTGACGTGTAATGAACTTTGTCCTGCTTTGTGTAAGAAATAAATAGCAGAAATACACAAAAAGTTTGGAAAAACTCCTCTACACCAATTGGCCCTTCATATTCCGAGTTCAAATCCTACTCAGGTTAATTTACCCTTCATTCATCTGAGATTAATAAAGCAAAAATACCAGTTAGATACTGAAATCGGTTCCTATAATGCATTCTAAATATGATGAAAGGAATCATAGGTACGACTAGCGAGCAGTGGTCCCGGTACGCGCATCCGCGCTAGCTAATCGTAAGTAGTCGATCCCAAATAATTTTTTAAACTAAGTAAATAAATTATTTTTATAAACAAACTAAGGTTAGGGTTAGTACCGGAATCATAATGGTTATTAACAATTATTGTGTCCCTTCTCCAAGTCAGCCCTCTTATCAAGCAAATCTGTGGTCGAATCAATTCCAGCAAATGCATTCTAAATATGAAAGGAATCATAATGGAATACAAAATAAATGGTTGTTACCAATTATTGTGTCTCTTTACCCTGTCAGCACCTCATCAAGTAGATCTGTGATCGAATGAATTCCAGCTGTGACCATCCTAACTTTTCTTATTTCAAGTAATGCACCGTAGAGTACAGTATTAAGCTGGTATTGTTACCTGAATATTTCGTTGCTGCTAATCGAGCAGACCTATGATCAAATGGTATTCTGTGGCCATCCTATTTAGTGGTGAAAGGCTGCGAGCGGGCGAAATGCTTAGCGGTATTTCGACTGCCTCTACGTTCTGAGTTCAAATTCTGCTGAGGTCGACCTTGCCTTTCATCCTTTGTCCCTTCTGTGTTTAGCCTCTTGTGGGTAGTAAAGAAATAGGTATTTCGTATGCCTCTACGTTCTGAGTTCAAATTCCGCCGAGGTCGACTTTGCCTTTCATCCTTTCGGGGTCGATAAATTAAGTACCAGTTGCGTACTGAGGTCGATCTAATCGACTGATCCCCTCACCAAAAATTTCGGGCCTTGTGCGTAGAGTAGAAAAGAATATTTGGCTGCTATGCTTGTTGTTTAGACCCGAGTTAGAACTGACAAAACGAACTTATAATCCAAAATATCCAAACCACGACTATCTCATCTCTTTAAGACTGCATTATCCGTTATGTCTTTGTTTTAAAGGCAATAGGATGTGATTTGAAGGATATATTATTTAGCTGTCCTTTTTAACAGGCCGAAGCTCCCTAAGTAGCTGTTTTTAGTCCTAGTTGAGCAGACCTATAATCAAGACTATTTTAGTTGTGACTATCTCGTCTTTTTAAGTTTATGTGAGACTACATTGTCTAATGTGCTTTTTTCCTAGTTTAAGACAGTAAGCAATGGTTTGAGAATGATCAAGCTGCTATTTCTAGGAGGTGAAGCGACCACGAAGAAGATATCTAATAGTGAATCTAACTGATGGGACTTAACAGATTGTAACAACATCAACAGATTTCGCTCGTAGAAACAAAATTTATAAGTTAAATATTTGATTTTTACCTTCCAGAATCATCATAGCAGACATCTGTGTGACCGGGACTATGTCCATATCGAATTGATGGTTTCGCTAGAGGATCCATAACAACATGAAAAACTTTTTAACACGAAAGCAAGAAATTCACCTTTCCCGCCAAACGTAGGTCCGCAGAAAAATATCAAGCGATAGTAAGAGAAACATTTATTTGAGAAACATAAATAAAAAAAAATAGCAATGCAAACTTTATTTCTTTTTATTCAAATTACCATTTGATAGATAAATATGTAAGTATTTATTCATTTATTGAATGAACAATGTTTCACAATGTTGTAAAGTTCGTACTTTGTTAAAAGTTTTATTTTGTGTGGAGACGAGAATACTTTGAAAGAAATCCTTTTGTCTTTCTTATTACATAGAAACTCGACAAAATCTGCGAATTATTTTTTATTTTTGTCAATAAAACTATTCGTTGCTTTTTTTCCTTCGTTCGAAATTTATTGAATTATTCTCTGTTTTCACCAACAACAGACCGTTGCTGCTTTTTTTTTTCATTTTTATTGATGTGCTTTTCGCTTAGTTTTTTCTTATTTATTTATTTACCGTGTTGTACCGCATTCTTGACGATCCATTTACTGCGGAGCACGAGGCTATAAGCCAGCGTGAAAATGGCGTCTGGTAAGTATTTTGACAATCATCGCTTTATTTATATATATTCCCCTTAAATATCGAAGTATATCTACCATAATTATGACATGCTGATCCCATATTCTATACCTTACTGCCCTCAAACGTTCTTCCTCTCTAAATCGTTAGCTACCGACACATCTCTTCTGGTACATTACCTTACGTTGATAATGTGTGTGTATGTGTATATACACACACATATATATATATATATGTGTGTATATATATATACGTCTGTGTGTGTGTTCTTCACGAAAAGGAAACTCTAGCAAAAAGTTGACATTTTTCTTTCTGTTTTGTTTTATATTCCTTTCCTCTGCTCCTTAGGAATGGAAATTTATTGAGAATATTCTTCGAAAAAGCACTCATCTGTAACGTGGATGATGTCTATCGAGAATGATTCACGCCATACAAACACGTTCTATATACACAGGGCATAAAGTTTTAATTATTTGGGTCTTCTTTTATCATCATCCCTATATATATATATATATGTGTGTGTGTGTTGGTATTATTTTATCATCATCCCTATATATATAAATATATATATATAGGAATGATGATAAAATACTACCGAAATAATTAAAACTTTATGCCCTGTGTATGTAGAACGTGTTTATATATATATATATATATATATACACACACATTATATATATATATATATATATATATATATTATATATATATATATACACACACACATTATATATATATTATATTATATATATATATATTATACACACACATTATATATATAATATATATATATATATACACACCATTATATATATATACACACACATTATATATATATATATATATATATATACACACACATTATATATATATATATAATATATATATATATATATACACACACATTATATATATATATATATATATATATATATATTATATACACACACATATATATATATATATATATATACACATTATATATATATATATATATAGGATGATGATAAAATAATACCGAAATAATTAAAACTTTATGCCCTGTGTATGTAGAACGTGTTTGTATGTATATATATATATATATATATACACACACACACACACACACGTTATTCAGATTAGGTTGAGTCACGATTTGTATATATTTATCTCATATAGTTCCTTGTATCTAATTACTGATCATCGGGTTTCGTGGAAGCTATAGGATTCCCGTCTGGTTCTTATTCCGAGCAGCTGTTATGGATGAGGATAGCAAAGAAAGCAGCAGCCTGTTGCACATCTCTGCTTTGTTGTCCGTTTCCACAGACTCCGCTCACGCCTTTCTTTATCCTTATTATTATTACCAACAGGCGATAGTCGACAGTCGTATATATTCTCATATTTTCCACTCTGGAAATATAGAAGAACCATTGGTGAAGCCTCCTACTCGCGCCATCGACATTGCTAGAAATAGCAGCAAAAAAAAAAAAGAATCCCTCAAATCACAACCCTTTTTAATAAAAAGAAATATGGGGTGGCGTACTCGTTGGTTGATATTATATATACACTATTTCGGAGGGGAAAGGATTTTTTTTTTTTTTTTTTGAAAAATCGATGATACTGCTGGCTATTTCTGTTCATCATAGGTCCGCTTGATCCAGGGATCCCCAAACTAAACGCTACTATATCCGTACAAGTATTGTTTAACCATAGCACCACCCCCATCTCGTAATCATCCATCCTGTTGATCTTTTTTTATTTCCTGTGTGTTTTTTTCCTTCCCAGACTACATTCTCCAATGTATTTCCGTTTGTAAAACGACGGGGTGTATGATTAAAAGGAAGTTTGACTGTTATTTCTAGCAGAACCGGCAATCACTTTGCTATTTCATCATTGGAAGATCCATTTCTGTTGTGTGTGAGTGTGTATACACACGCGATTTTGATTAATATACACACTTAAATTCTCTCTTTCTCTCACACATAATATATATATAAAAGATAAGGCCGGTCTATAGGATTAAACTATACTGTTCTATAACTTAGCGTGTGTGTCTTTTTCAAACTTACGATTTACCGACTTTATATATATATATATATAACACATTAAGTGGTTTCCATCATAGGAATCCTTTACGCTAGAAAGAACAGCTAAAGTTTCTGACTTATTTTAGTATATACATATATATATATATATATATATATATATATACTAATTATCTTTTTTTAATAATTTTGATATATATTTAAAATAATATAAATTAATTAATCTTATGTATTGGCTTAAGTTTTTCATTGTATGATTTGCCTAATAGTGGTTTTATCTGTAATTTAATTTAATATAATATAATATTTTACTATAAAATTGGATTCAATCCTAAATCTGATTTTTCCCCTGTAAGTTTGGATTTATTCCCTAATATTTTATTATTATTATTTTATATATATATGAGCTTCCTGAAGATTTCTCTTGAATGAAACAGTTCTAGTCCTGTAGAAGCTCCTTCTATATAATAAATATATATGTATATATATATATATATATATATATATATATATATATATATATCGTTGGTGTTATGTTAACCTGTCGTATGTCCAAATTTAGCCAAATACGTTTTTTTTTCTTTTTTTCAACATTTATTTTTGCTTGCAATAGACTTTTTGTGTGTGTGTGTTTGTTTTTGGTCAAACTATCGTACCTCCAGCTGCTTCAGATGCCAAAGTTTCCCAGGAATGGTGAAACTATTTGTTTGTTTTCTGAAAAAGCCACGTTTTTTGGACTTTGGACACTTCTGCATGATCGCAACGATATACATAAAACCTTGCTTGTAACAACGCTTATTAACCATTAATAGGATTTTTTTTATTGTTACCTGTTGATTAATCATAGAATTGTGATTAAATGCATTTCAGTTATATTCTAGTATAATATATCTAATACGTTAAGGATAGTATTTGCAGTAGATTCGGCTGCTATTTCTAGCCGGTTTAGCTTTCCTTTGCTCGTTTTGTTTTCCTATTGTGTATGTGATACTTACAAACACACATGCACATACAGGTAAGAGAGCATTATTAAAAATGATAAAAAGCAATGCTTAGATTACGCTAGTTGTCCATTCATTAATATATCTATTTTTAATCTATAGCTGTAGTAGCAGTCGGTGATATAACGCCCATTCATATCTATGTTGCAACATGTGTGTGTGTGTGTGTGTGCGTTCAGGTACAACGTCTCTAAAATACCTTTATTTATTCTCTCACCTATTGTTTGTTACTCGGCTGGTTTCGAATCGCGGTTAAATGTAAACTTCGATTTTAAACTAGGATTTGTTATTCGCTTCAGGAAGATATATATGAACAACGGCCCTTCGCGCTTCCCTGTGCTTCCTTTATATTTACCTGTCTTTTTTTTTTTTTTGTTTGTTTGTTTTTTGTTTTTACCTGAACGAGATGATGAGTCACAATGAATCGATCTTTTATCTTTTACTTGTTGCCGTCATTATTGCACTGCAGTCATGCTGGAACACCGCAGTATATTACCTTTTTTACCCCTTTACTTATTCTTTGTAAGCCCAGTACTTATTCTATCGGTCTCTTTTGCCGAACCGCTAAGTAACGGGGACGTAAACACACCAGCATCGGTTGTCAAGCAATGCTAGGGGGACAAACACAGACACACAAACATATACACACACACTTATATGTATATACATATATACGACAGGCTTCTTTCAGTTTCCGTCTACCAAATCCACTCACAAGGCATTGGTCGGCCCGGGGCTATAGCAGAAAACACTTGCCCAAGATGCCACGCTGTGGGACTGAATCCGGAACCATTTTTTTTTTTAAGCCAGGCACTATTTTGTTGGTCTCTTTGCCGAACCGCTAAGTTACGAGGACGTAAACACACCAGCATCGGTTGACAAACACAGACACAAACATATACACACATACATATATACATAAATATATATATATATATATATATATACACACACATATATGCGACGGGCTTCTTTCAGTTTCCGTCTACCAAATCCACTCACGAGGTTTTGGTCGGCCCGAGGCTATAGTAGAAGACACTTGACCAAGGTGTCGCGCAGTGGGACTGAACCCGGAACCATGTGGTTCGTAAGCTATCTACTTACCACACAGTCACTCCTACGCCTATATATAAGACGGGCTTCTTTGTTTCCGTCTTCCAAATCCACTCAAAGCTTTAATCATCTGATCAAACATGCAAGAAGAAAATGGGACTTTGTGACGTTCATGCCTCGCCCCAAGGTTTTGGCGCACCTGGCAATTCTTTTCTCCAACAATTATTACAAGATGAACAAACAAAAAAACTCTTGCACAAGGTGCCGCGCGGTGGAACTTGAAACCCACATGGTTGCGGAGCAAGTTTCTGGACCACACAACTACGTCTGCACCGATATCCTTTTTTTTTTTTTCTTTTTAATTTTGTAACAATTTAACGGCGAAAGGAATTATTAGGTGCGCTAAAAACTTGGGGTGAGGCATGAATATCACAGGGTCTCATTATTTCCTTGTTGCATGTTTCACATTGTTTAGCTCCATACATATTCTAATCGAATGCGTTCCAAATGTGACTATCCCATTTTATTTTCAAAAGTAGTAAACGGTATTCACTCCGCGCGGTGGAACTTGAAACCCAACCCACATGGTTGCGGAGCAAGTTTCTGGACCACACAACTACGTCTGCTCCGATATCCTTTTTTTTTTTTTTAATTTTGTAACAATTAACGGCGAGCTGGCAGAAACGTTAGCACGCCAGGCGAAATGCTTAGAGGTATTTCGTCTGCGTTACGTTGTGAGTTCAAATTCCGCCGAGGTCGACTTTGCCTTTCATCCTTTCGGGGTCGATAAATTAAGTACCAGTTACGCACTGGGTTCGATGTAATCGACTTAATACCTATGTCTGTCCTTGTTTTCCCCTCTGTGTTTAGCCCCTTGTGGGTAATAAAGAAATAGGTATTCACACTTTTTATGATTATTATTATTATTAGGACGATAGGATATGATTTGAGGCAGATATGGTGGTTACCTTTGGCTGCCTTGTTGACTATCGTGAAATGCTATCATCGGACGAGTGATGGACAGCCGGTAACCTGAGCCGGCATGTCCTGTCGAAGTTTTTTTTTTTTTCTTTCTTTCTTTCACTCAACTTGTGTCGTAGCTAAATAGTTTTGAAAATCACCTGATCCATCCCACCACCGCTACCCCATGAATCTGAGGTAGGGGGTTTGTCTTGTGTTTCAAGTGCAGAAATTTGAGAAAAACTTGTCTCAACACGTATTCATTTATAGGAAGTAAAGTTGTTGTTCTTAGCTCCTGATCAAGTCCCCTGTCAGTAAGAAGTCTGAGCCAAGGCGTTCCAGCTGTGACTATTGTGTGCGATTGCGTATTAAGATAGATACACCAGTGCCCGTAGTAGTATTTATTTAAGACTAGCATGTAGTTTGAGGGCGATTTGGTTGCTGATTATATGCAAATGGGTCGACCACGTAGGTCCAGCCCTAGTAGGTTGGTAGGGTGCATTGTTAGGGGAGGCGCTGACGGTATGCGTCAGCAAAAACCTGTTAAGAAAATATAGCGAGAAAACGGTTTGTGTTGAATTATCGTGACAGAAAGAGATAAAGGTTTTGGGCGAGGCTGCTTTGGAGAATAAACAGCCTCTTGTTTTTATACCCAGGATATATATCTCATTGCACAGGCGGCATATTTTATTACCTTTCATATATATTTTTAATTCTATGATATTGAAAACATTATCTCAAAAGTATCTATTAAGGCTAAGTGCTGACTACGTAAGAGAGGTATGCTATCTGTTTATTAGTAACTAGAGTTACCCTTCTATGACGGGTAACTCCAAGAGGAATGTTTTGCCTTCGTGGGTACTATCAAAAAATATGGCTTAACTATGATTTAAGTTTTATCAAATTTCTTGGCGCTTATACAAAATGACGAAATAAATATTAATTTTCAAAAGAAAAGAAAGTGATACCTTACTTTTTCTCTTTACTCTTTTACTTATTTCAGTCATTTGACTGTGGCCATGCTGGAGCACCGCTTTTGGTCGAGCAAATCGACCCCAGGACTTATTCTTTGTAAGCCTAGTACTTTTTCTATCGGTCACTTTTGCCGAACCGCTAGGTTACGGGGACGTAAGCACACCAGCATCGGTTATCAAGCGATGTTGGGGGGGACAAACACAGACACACAAACATATACACAGACATACATATATATATATATATACATATATGGCAGTGCCCCAGCATGGCCACAGCTTGTGAGCTGAAACTAGATAAATAAAAAAAATAATAAAATAAATATACGACAGGCTTCTTTCAGTTTCCGTCTACCAAATCCACTCACAAGGCTTTGGTTGGCCCGGGGCTATAGTAGAAGAGACTTGCCCAAGGTGTCGCGCAGTGGGACTGAACCCGGAACCATGTGGTTCGTAAGCAAGCTACTTACCACACATCCACTCCTACGCCTTAAAGTAAAATGAAGTATAAAAGAAATTTTTTATTTGTATAACGCCTTCCATAACTATTCTGTCATTTTGCTCCCTCTCATCCTTGCCTGCCTTTAATACCTTCTTCTCTCACTATATGTATAGTGTTCTTTTACTCATTACCTGCCACCTAGCCTAATATGTACGCTCATCCGACATCTCTTATCTCTCTTTTTTCACTCTCACTGTGTGTGCGTGCGCACGCGATCATTCCCTTTACTCGTTGCCTGCTACCAAGCCTAGCATTCGCCCTGCACATCTTACGTTAACTCTCTCTATGTATTTCTCTTTTACACTCTATCTCCCTCTCTCTATACAGTCTAAAAACGACTGGAGAAATCAACCAACTTTTATATCAGTTTTTATTATCATTATTATTATTCGTGGTATTTCGTCTGCCGTTACATTCTGAGTTCAAATTCCGCCAAGATCGACTTTGCCTTCCATCCTTTCGAGGTCGATTAAATAAGTACCAGTTAAGCACTGGGGTCACCCCTCCTCCAAGCTGCCCTTGTGGCAAAAATTTGAAATCATTATTATTATTATTATTGAGGTGGCGAGCTGGCAGAATTGTTAGCATGCTGGACGAAATGCTTAGCAGTATTTCGCCCGTTGCTACATTCTGGGTTCAAATTCCGCCGAGGTCAACTTTACCTTTCATTTTTTTCAGGGTCGATGAAATAAGCACCAGTTAAACACTGGGGTCGATGTAATCAACTAGTCCCCCTCCCCAAAAATTTGAGGCCTTGTGCCTATAGGAGGAAGGATTATTATTATTATCATTATTTTCATTAAGGTGGCAAGCTGGTAGAAGCGTTAGTGCACTGGACGAAATGTTAGTGGTATTTCGCCCGAACTGGCAGAAACGTTAGCACACCGGGTGAAATGCGTAGCCGTATTTCGTCTGCCGTTACGTTCTGAGTTCAAATTCCGCCGAGGTCGACTTTGCCTTTCATCCTTTCGGGGTCGATTAAATAAGTACCAGTTACACACTGGGGTCGATATAACCGACTTAATCTGTCTGTCTGTTCTTGTTTGTCTCTCTGTGTTTAGCCCCTTGTGGGTAGTAAAGAAATGGGTATTTCGCCCGTTGGTATGTTCTGAGTTCAAATTCCGTCAAGGTCAGCTTTACCTGTCATCCTTTCAGGGTCGATAAAATAAGTACCAGTTAAACACTGGGGTCAATGTAATCGACCCATTCCCTCCCCAAAAATAATTGCTACCCTTGTGGCAAAATTTGAAACCATGATTATTATTATATTATTATTATTATTATTATTATTGAGGTGGCGAGCTGGCAGAATTGTTAGCATGCTGGACGAAATGCTTAGCAGTATTTCGCCCGTTGCTACATTCTGGGTTCAAATTCCGCCGAGGTCAACTTTACCTTTCATTTTTTTCAGGGTCGATGAAATAAGCACCAGTTAAACACTGGGGTCGATGTAATCAACTAGTCCCCCTCCCCAAAAATTTGAGGCCTTGTGCCTATAGGAGGAAGGATTATTATTATTATCATTATTTTCATTAAGGTGGCAAGCTGGTAGAAGCGTTAGTGCACTGGACGAAATGTTTAGTGGTATTTCGCCCGAACTGGCAGAAACGTTAGCACACCGGGTGAAATGCGTAGCCGTATTTCGTCTGCCGTTACGTTCTGAGTTCAAATTCCGCCGAGGTCGACTTTGCCTTTCATCCTTTCGGGGTCGATTAAATAAGTACCAGTTACACACTGGGGTCGATATAACCGACTTAATCTGTCTGTCTGTTCTTGTTTGTCCTCTCTGTGTTTAGCCCCTTGTGGGTAGTAAAGAAATGGGTATTTCGCCCGTTGGTATGTTCTGAGTTCAAATTCCGTCAAGGTCAGCTTTACCTGTCATCCTTTCAGGGTCGATAAAATAAGTACCAGTTAAACACTGGGGTCAATGTAATCGACCCATTCCCTCCCCAAAAATAATTGCTACCCTTGTGGCAAAATTTGAAACCATGATTATTATTATTATTATTATTATTAAAGCGACAAGCTGGCAGAATTGTTAAAGTGCTGAACAAAATGCATAGTGACATCTCTTCGTTATGTTCTGAGTTCAAATACCACTGGCATCAACATCTGTTTTTCATCCATGTAGGATCAATAAAAGATGTACCAGATGCACACTAAGGTCACTTTGCACACACACACACACACACACACACTCAAAAAATTTCCCAGTTTTGTGCCTGTAGTAGAAAGGATTATTATTTGTCAAAAGATGGGTAGCAAAAAGGGTTAAGATGAATGAACCTACGTTAAGCTTGTAGCCATAGACTGGAGAACAACATTTGGGCAAGGGCTTGTTCTTTTGGTGGTCAGGGTGATCCTGGATCTGTGGAGTTTCTTTGATTGACCCTAGTTGGAGGTTCACCAGTATCAGGAGGACTCCATCATTCAAGTGTTCACATACTTTGCATATTCTGTATACTTTTATCTTATTTCACCATCTCCTCCTTTTCCTTCACCTTCCATGTAAACACCCACGCGCAAGCTGTAAGCAGTCTGTGTAATGTTCCTCTCATCTGATGCCCCTGTGGCAAATAAAAGAAATTGTTATCATTATCATCATTATTATTATGGCAAAACTCTACATTAACTCCTCCAGTGCTTTCCTCCTCTTCATTTAATTTTTTAATTCAAAATTCCCATCTCTGCCCATCCTTTATCATTAAAACTAATGATTTTTTTTTTCTTTTTCTTCTTGCTAGGTGTAATTTTAATTAAGAAATTTTTTTAATCATTACATTAAGTACGTTCGGTTCCATTTCACCACATATATGCATATACTTAGACTGGGATGATCAAACCATATAACATCATTCAAAGCTTTCTAGAAACACTTATCATTTCTTTGAAGAATTACCATTTTTTATGGCAGTGGCATATGATTATATTTCATGAATTTCTATCAAATATTTTAGTAAGTTAATGCTAATATATGTAACATTTTGAGTGTTAAAAGTCTTCGTTATCATCATCATCATTATTTAACATCCGTTTTTCATGCTGGCAGGGATTGGATGGTTCAGTAAGAGCCAGTGAGGCATAGGACTGCGTCAAGCCCTAATGTCGTGGTTTTTATAGCTGGATATCCTTCTGAGTGCAAACCACTTTACAGTGTGTACTGGATGCTTTTTACATGACCCTGGCGCGTGCGAGCTCACCAAGTAACTCACAAGGCCAGATCCACAACTGACGAGGTACAGCTTCAAGGGAGGTGGCCTTATGCCGGGTGATGGGAAATTAAAGTATGACAAAGGGACAGGGACAGGTGGCTTGCTGTAGAGGGGATACATGGCTACCCCAGTTGGAAAAGTAAGAAGATAGTTGTAAAGATGTGTCAGGACATACCTTTAGGTTACAGGAAGCTGAATGTTAGAGAAGTAGTACAGCGGATTGGACAGGGTGAGTGGGTAGGTATGTCAGTTTGCAAGGATGCAAAAGGAAGAAGCAGATGAATAAAGATGGCGATAGAGGTGAATTGCGGAGGTGCATGGCTCAGTGGTTAGAGCATTGGGCTTACAATCATGAGGTAGTGAGTTCAATTCCTGGACCAGGCTGTGTGTTGTGTTCTTGAGCAAGACACTATATGTCATGTTGCTCCAGTTTGCTCAGCTGTTGAAAGGAGTTGCAATGTCTCTGGTGCCAAGCTGTATCGACCTTTGCCTTTTCTCTGGATAACATCGGTGGTGAGGAGGCTGGTGTGAATGGGAGACTGCTGGTCTTCCATAAATAACCTTGGTCAGACTTGTGCCTCGGAGAGGAACTTTCTATGTGCAATCCCATGGGCTTTACACTTTTAGAGGTGAATGCAAAGAATGGAGAACATGGGTAGAGGCATGGTCAGTCATAGATATCAGTTGGTGGGGGTGGGGAATAGGTCTGGGTCTGGGAGGTAGATGATGTCGCAGATGCTAAATAAAAATGTTGTGAGATAGACACACAGACATATAGACAGCAGTAAAAAGCTGAAGACAAACATAGTGAGACACATAGACAAGGATATCTGAGTAAGTTAGTCTTAACAGCTAATACCTCGTACTTCTCAGCACCTCACCTAAGTTACCGCACCCCTTTCTATTATCCGTCTCAATCATGGGAATTCTTTTGTTGTGTCAGGTACAAAGTGGCAGACGAAATACCTACTTCTTTACTACCCACAAGGGGCTAAACACAGAGAGGACAGACAAATGGATTAAGTTGATTATATTGACCCCAGCGCGTTACTGGTACTTAATTTATCGACCCCGAAAGGATGAAAGGCAAAGTTGACCTCGGCGGAATTTGAACTCAGAACGTAGCGGCAGACGAAATACCGCAAAGCATTTCGCCCGGCATGCTAACGTTTCTGCCAGCTCGCCGCCTTTTTTAAAAATCATCCTCTGCTTTAATTGTTTTACCAAACCATTTTGGGTTCTGCTCAGCAGCATCTACATCTCTTTACCAATCCCATCATCATCATCATTTAACGTCCGTTTTCCGCGCCAGCACGGGTTTGACGGTTTGACCGGTGTCTGGGAAGCCAGGGGCTGCCCCAGGCTCCAGTCTGATCTAGCAGAGTTTCTACAGCTGGATGCCCTTCCTAACGCCAACCACTCCGCGAGTGTAGTGGGTGCTTTTTACGTGCCACCTGCACAGGTGCCAGGGGGCGGTCCGGCATCGGTCACGATCGGTTGGAGCTTTTAACGTGCCAGCGACACGGAAGCCAGCCAAGGTGGCACTGGCAACGTTCGGATGGTCTATAATAATAATATTGATGATAACAATGGTTTCAAACTTTAGCACAAGGCCAGCAGTTTTTATGGGAAAGGGGGAAGTCAATTACAAAAACCTCAGTAGTTGACTGGTACTTATTAAATCGACCCTAAAGGGATGAAAGACAAAGTAGAGCTGGGTGGAATTTGAACTCAGTCAAATATTTAAATAAATTAGCATACCAGATGAAATGCAGGAAAGTATTTTGTTCAGTGTGTTAATGGTTTTACCAGCTCACCACCTTAGTAATTGTAATCGTAATAGTAGAAGTAGTAGTAGTAGTATCAATAGCAGGAAACTAATTAAAACCCCGGTGCCTGTTTCATTTAGTTAGTATTGATTGGTAGTAATTAATCTGTATAAATAATTAATTGTAGTCAACATTTAATTGCTTTTATAATGTGCATTGTTAATTAATTGTACATTCGTTTCTATGGAAATCCTCGGCTGTTGTATTGAAATGTTAGCAGGAATCGATCAATATCTGCAAATCCTGCTGGTGACATTTTTTTACCATTTCTAGCTTATCTATAGAGTCAGTTTTTACATTATTGGTAAACTCTCTCTCTATATATATCTTGTTACCTTATCTCTCAGTTACGGAAAGGGTGTGTGTGGGTGTGTGTTGAAACCGAATCTATTCAGACACACGCAGACATATGTTACAGTATCAAAACACTGTCTTGATATTCTGGTTATTAATGGACAGACCTCCAACTGAGAGCAATCCAAGTTCTAGTTTACATTTTTATTAGGTGTATTTTTACTCTACTTCCTTTGGGCAGTTTGAAAAGGTGAGAAATCCAAGCTGCTGGAATCCTTATGACTTCAACGCGGGGACTTAATTTCACAGCAAGATTAATTACATGTTTACTTAAACACATGAATATGACTGTCTTTGTGTGTGTGTACATATAATCAATCACACACACACATACACACACATATATATATATATATATTTGGCACGTAAAAGCACCATCCGTTCGTGGCTGTTTGCCAGCTCTGTCTGGCACCTGTGCGGGTGGCACGTAAAAAGCACCCACTACACTCACGGAGTGGTTGGCGTTAGGAAGGGCATCCACCCGTAGAAACACTGCCAGATCAGACTGGGCCTGATGCAGCCTTCTGGCTTCACAGACCCCAGTTGAACTGTCCAACCCATGCTAGCATGGAAAGCTGACGCTAAATGGTGATGATGATGATGATGATATATATATGTACGTTTTGCAAGATTCTTGATGTGAAATCGTGTGTTGAAACAGATATTGTTGTATTTGGGGACGGTCATGTTGCCAGTTTAGCCAATAAAACACACGCACTATATATTTGGTGTTAATTTGCTTCAGCTTTATTTTTATTTTTTACATTAATCGTATTTCAGCCATATATAGTTAGATATATAGAGAGAGAAAGATATATATATATATATAGAGAGAGAGAGAAAGATATATATAGATATATATATAGAGAGAGAAAGATGTATATATATAGATACATATAGAAAGAGAGAGAGATATATAGATATAGCACCTTGGCCAAGTGCCTACTACTGTAACCCCAGGATGACCAAAGCCTTGTGAGTGGATTTGGTGCGTTTTCTTTTTCTCTGTTCATATAAGTTTATTTGCAGTATACGTATGTACACACACACAGTGTCGATCTCTAACTATGGAAGAGTTAGGACCCAGAAAGCCATGGGACAAGGTTGTGAAGCGTGAATTTTGGATGTTGAGTCTCGTAAAGGTGATGACCGGTGGTCAAGACCTTTGGCAATTTGCTGCATTTGAGAAGACACATCAAGCCAAGTTAAATCCTAGTTATGGCCAGTGACACATGAAAGGTGCTCGTACCAGTCACATGTAAGGCTACACACTACATACTTGGAGTGGTTGGCTTTTGGAAGGGCATCCAGCCCTAGAAATTGAGCCAAACCAGACTGGAGCCTGGTACAGCTCTCTGGCTCACAAATTCCGGTCAAACCATCTCACCCATGCCAGCATGGAACATGGACACTAATAATGATGATGATGCATGCATCTGTCAGCATCCTTTCACACTCTTGCTAACTTATCTACACTTTCACTCTGTCCAGTCTTCTGTACCACTTCTCTTTCATTCACCTTCCTGTAACCTGAGAGTATGCCCCGATACATCTTTACTACCATCTTCTCTCTTTATCTGATCAGAGTAGCCATGTGTCCCCTCTACAGCAAGACACCTCTTCCTACCCCTCTCTCATAATTTAATGTTTCATCTCCTGGCTTTAAGCCACCTCCTTGTCTTGCAATTTACATAGTGGCCTCACTACTGCTGATACTACATAAAAAAGCACCCAGTACACTCTGTAATGGGATGAGTGTTAGGAAGGGCATCATCAACATCATCGTTTAACATCCGTTTTCTATGTTAGCATGGATTGGACGGTTCAACCGGGGTCTGGGAAGCCAGGAGGCTGCACCAAGCTCCAGTCTGATCTGGCAATGTTTCTACAGCTGGATGCTCTTCTTAATGCCAACCACTCCATGAGTGTAGTGGATATTTTTTACATGCCACTGGCACAGGGGCCAGAGGAGGCTGGCAAACGGCCACGATCGGTTGGTGCTTTTATGTATCACCGACACAGACGTCAGTCAGGCGGCGCTGGCATCTGCCGCATTCGGACAGTGCTTTTATGTGTCACCGGCACGGGTGCCATAGCAGACAGTGAGGCTAGGTGGAGTCCCCTTTCTCGCCAGCTCCTGTCAAACAGTCCAACCCATGCCAGCATAAAACACGGATATTACATGGTGATGATGATAATAACCTATATATAGAAACAAACAGCACAATGGTCTGGCCATTGGGGCTGTTCGTGTTCAAAGGACTAGGGGAAATAATACCTTACTTGGAAACCAATGAGGTTTGGTGACAGGAAGAACATCCTGCTGTAGAAATCTGCTCCAGACAAATTCTGTCTTGACCATGCAAGCATGGACATTAAAACGATCCTATTAATGATTATGATGAGGAAGAGGACGATATAGATGATAAGGGTGATGATGCTGTGTGTGTGTGTGTGTTTGTATGCATGTGCTAGATTCATCATCATCATCATCATACGTCCATTTTCCATGCTAGCATGGGTTGGATGGTTCAACTGGGGTCTGGGAAGCCAGAAGGCTGCGCCAGGCCCAGTCTGATCTGGCAGTGTTTCTACGGCTGGATGCTCTTCCTAACGCCAACCACTCCGTGAGTGTAGTGGGTGCTTTGTACGTGCCACCTGCACGGGTGCCAGATTGATTTCAATATAAGATGACCCAGCATGTCATTTAGTTACCTGTATGTGTCTACAATAAGACATCAAACCAATTTTAGATTTATGTGTTTCAAAAAAAATATGGATTTAATAGCAACTAGAAAAGCCCTCAGAAAGCGCAGACCTCCACCAAGCAGCTCATTTTAAGATAGATACACAAGTAAAATTACTAATAAAGAAACAAAAATAAAATTTGGAAACAGCAACGCCACCATAGGTTACGTGGAAATGACGAACGTGTTTTCGAGGAAGATAATCAAAGAACGTAACATTGTAATACTTCATGTAAAGTAAATATAACAAATGAAAAATCCTTCATGAATCCATAAAAAATTCCCGGATCACTACCAAAATTTCATCATCTGTTCCTTGTGTCATTATCAACTTTTCCTGCCAGTTTCATCAAATACCATTCACAACTTTTTGAGTTATTTTGCACACAGACAGACAGACGGACAAACCAACACCAATGAAAACATGTTCTCCTTTCTTGGCGGAGGTAATAAATAGGATCTGAACCATTGAGCAGTTCATGCAGTCATTTGATTATAGAGGTGAAATTTGTGTGTAGATCCATCATATGTCTTTTGGGGGGTTTTTTAACCTTGCCAATAAAATAAATTGCTGCAAAGTATACCGAAGCCAGTGCCGCCTCGACTGGCTTCCGTGCAGCTGGCACGTAAAATGCACCAATCCGACCGTGGCCGATGCCAGCCTCGCCTGGCACCAGTGCAGGTGGCATGTAAAAAGCACCCACTACACTCACGGAGTGGTTGGCGTTAGGAAGGGCATCCAGCTGTGGAAACATTGCCAGATAAGACCGGAACCTGGTGCAGCCTTCTGGATTCCCAGATCCCCGGTCGAACCGTCCAACCCATGCTAGCATGGAGAACGGACGTTAAACGATGATGATGATGATGATATACCATGATCCTATAGCATTTTTCACTTGTAGAAGTTATTTCTCACCTAGATAGCATGCCAACAGAGGCTAAAGAACACCCACCCGCCTGTAAGGTGAGATATTACATGCCAGGCACCTTCCTAGTACTTGAGATTTATTGAAACTAAGTTCATCGCTAAGCATACATAAGTGTGTGGGCATGTGTGTGTGTGTTTGTCTATGTATGTATTTATGTATGTATGTATGTGGGTGTGTGTATATATACACACACACACACTTATGTGTATATACATATACACACTCGTGTATGTGTATGCATATACACACATGTATGTATATACATATACACGCATGTATGTATATACATATACACGCATGTATGTATATACATATACACGCATGTATGTATATACATATACACTCATGTATGTATATACAAACACACTCGTGTATGTATATACAAACACACGCATGTATGTATATACATATACACTCATGTATGTATATACAAACACACTCGTGTATGTATATACAAACACACGCATGTATGTATATACATATACACGCATTATGTATATACATATACACACGTATGTATATACATATACACGCATGTATGTATATACATATACACGCATGTATGTATATACATATACACGCATGTATGTATATACATATACACGCATGTATGTATATACATATACACGCATGTATGTATATACATATACACGCATGTATGTATATACATATACACGCATGTATGTATATACATATACACACGCATGTATGTATATACATATACACACGCATGTATGTATATACATATACACACGCATGTATGTATATACATATACACACGCATGTATGTATATACATATACACACGCATGTATGTATATACATATACACACTCATGTATGTGTGTATACATATACACACTCATGTATGTGTGTAAACGTATACACACACACTCATGTATGTATGTAAACGTATACACACACACTCATGTATGTATGTAAACGTATACACACACACTCATGTATGTATGTAAACGTATACACACACACTCATGTATGTATGTAAACGTATACACACACACTCATGTATGTATGTGTAAACATATACACACACTCATGTATGTATGTGCATACATACACACACACTCATGTATGTGTATAGATATACACACACTTGTGTATGCATATACACACACACACACACATTTATGTGTAGGTGTTTATATACATATAAAACAGAGAGCGAGATGGATATATAGATAGATGAATAGATAATGTACATAGATACACCCTTACATACTCATGTGGTAATACTATTATTAGTAATAGCAGTATAACTACTGCAGAATCAGCCCTATCTCTTCATCGCTCCCATATCATTGTCAGTGGGGTTTCATATCTATGTTATGTCTTGTTGCTACTATTTTGTTATTAGTCATAAGCTGGTTTCTAACCACACCCTTTGTGGGGGGAGAAAAAAAAATCTGTATTTCCATTTCTGAGTAGGTGGAGGAAAGGAGATTGTGAACAAATGTGTTTGTATATATTTGATTATACATACATGTCTGATTAAAAAGTTTGTTTTGCAGCCACGTGGTTTGCAGGCTCAGTCTTACTGAGCAGCACAATGAAAAATGTGTCTTGCTCTATAACCCTGGGCTGACCAGTAACTTGCGAGTGGATTTGTTTTGGCCAGAAATGTGCAGAAGCACTTCATCAATATGTATTTGTCTGTTTCTTGCTGATTGACAATCGGTGTTGCTTTGTTAATGTTTCTGTCTCTTAGTGGTTCACCTAAGCCAGAGGTGGGGAAACCCTTGCCTGCAGGTGCACTTGCACCCGCGAGCCCATTTTATTGCATCCGCAGGTTGGTATACTTGTATGTACAGAATATAGTAAATCTTTCAGGTGCTAAGAGCACCAACCGAGCATGATTGTTGCTAGAGCGGCTAACAGGCTTCCGTGCCGGTGGCACGTAAAAGGCACCATTCGAGCGGTATCGTCACCAGCTTCGCCTTACTGGCACATGTAAAAACATTCGAGCGAGGTCGTTGCCAGTACCGCCTGACTGGCCCCCTGTGCCAGTGGCACGTAAAAGCACCCACTACACTCTCGGGGTGGTTGGCGTTAGGAAGGGCGTCCAGCTGTACAAACTCTGCCAGATCAAGATTGGAACCTAGTGCAGCCATCTGGTTCGCCAGCCCTCAGTCAAATCATCCAACCCATGCTAGCATGGAAAGCAGACGTTAAACGATGATGATGATGATACAATATACATATGCTTATGTGCAAAAATCATCCAGTAATTGCCATTTGAATGGAAATTTTGTTTTCTCTATAAAACACATATTGCTAGGTTTGTACCACCCCCTTGAGACTCAACTATGCTCTAGCTGAAAAATAGATTACCTGATAAGTAATATAAACGTCCTAAATTGAGTGGCAGCGTTAATTTAATGTCTTACACTTATCTTTATTAATATATACAAGATTTATACAAACATAAAAATTAGAACTTGTGATCCGCCTGCGGACCTTTATCTTTGGAAATTTTTGCTCGCCGCACTAAAAAGTCTCCCTACCCCTGACCTAAACTGTAGCGATAGACTAGGTACCACACTTAGAGAATAAGTACTGCAGTTCATATGATCCAGCATGGCCGCAGTGCAGTGACCGACACAAGTAAAAAAAATATCTGTGAGTATATATACACATGCACACAATACAACACATGCCAGCATAGAACACGAACACGAACATGTGTGGGTGTATATATATATATACACACACACACACATGAGAGGGTGCTGAAAAGTTCCTGGCTTTAAGGGTATTGCAAGGGGCCTGGCTGGATGCCCAACCTTCAGAGATCTTTACAGGGGCTTAGAAAAACTGAAGGACTGCTGCAATAAGTGTGTGGATCTGAGAGGGGAATATGTTGAATAAAATCATAACTAATAATCTAGTATCTTCTTTTACCCAGAAACCGGACCTTTTGATCATCCACCTCCCTTGTATTCATATATATATAAGCACGCACATACATAAGTTTAATAGTCCAACCCTTGCCAACATAGACACGATTATGTATGTATACACATGTATGTTCTTTAAATGTACATCCGTTTTCCGCATTGTCAGAAATGTTTATACGTTTATGACTAAGCCTTCTGATGTATGACATGCATCATTGGTCACACACTGCGTGTTTGATATATAATATTCAAAAGTATGTGTGGGCGTGCGTATACAGATGTGTGCATGTGTTATATATTATGTATATAGATGCAGGAATAGATAACATGTATACTCTTACTCTTTTACTTGTTTCAGTCATTTGACTGCAGCCATGCTGGAGCACTGCCTTTAATCGAGCAACTCGACCCCGGGACTTATTCTTTTGTAAGCCCAGTACTTATTCTATCGGTCTCTCTTGCCGAATCGCTAAGTAACAGGGACATAAACACACCAGCATCGGTTGTCAAGCAATGTTAGGGGGACAAACACAGACACACAAACACACACATGCATATATATATATATATATATATATATATATATATATATACATACATATATACGACAGGCTTCTTCACAAGGCTTTGGTCGACCTGAAGCTATATTAGAAGACACCTGCCCAAGGTGTCACACAGTGGGACTGAACCCGGAACCATGTCGTTGGTAAACAAGCTACTTACCACACAGCCACTCCTGCGCCTATATATATATATATATGCGCCTATATATATATATATATGCGCCTATATATATGTATATGTATGTATGTATATATATATATATATATGAGTGCAAGAACACTTTAGATAAAGTCCTTGGTATGCTGTGCCTGAATAAGGCGGCGAGCTGGTAGAATTGTTACCAGGCTGGGCAAAATGCTTAGCAGCATTTTGTCCATCTTTATATTCTGAGTTCAAATTCCACTGAGGTTGTCTTTGCCTTTCATCCTTTTGGGGTCGAGAAAAATAAGCACCAGTTGTGCACTGGGGTCATTGTGATCGACTTACCTTCTCCTCCATAATTGCTGGCCTTGTACCAAAATTTGAGACCAATAGGTTGTGTGCCTGAATATAAGGCAAGACTGTTTCCACTAGAATGTCTTTGATCTTAGCCCTATCAGGAGTAGGACTGATCCAAGGGTAAACAACAACACTTTTGTGCATGATGCAGTGGTGTGTAATTTGATATAATAAATAAAAATAAATGCGCCCTTTTAAAACCTAGCCAAGCTCATGGGCCCAGTTTCTATGGTGTATGTGTTCCCCAGCTGGACAGGATGCCAGTCTATTGCAGCATTACTCATTTTTGCCAGTTGAGTGGACTGGAACAACGTGAAATGAAGTGTTTTGCTCAAGAACAAAATGCGTCGCATGGTCCAGGAATTGAAACCACAATCTTACAATCATGGTGCTGACACCCTAACCACTAAGCCATATGCCTCCTGCAATTTGATATGCTGGCTTCAAATTTTGGCGCAGGACCAGTAATTTCGAGACAGGGGTTAAGTCAGTTACATCAACCCCAATGCGCAACTGGTACTTGTTTTATCAACCCTGAAAGGATAAAAGACAAAACCGACCCCAGTAGCATTTGAACTCAGTACACAGTACATAAAACCCGAAGAGATGCTGTTAAACATTTTGTTCAGTACATTAACCCTTTCGTTACTGTATTTATTTTGAGATGTTCTGTCTTTCTTTCAATTACTTTTAATATAACAAATAATTTAATAAAATAACTTAGTTATCATTCAACTAGTGTTAGGAACATAAACTGTGACTAAGGTTTGGTGGGAGATTTTAATTCAAAACTTGTGAAAACAAGGCACAGGAGTGGTTGTGTGGTAAGTAGCTTGCTAACCAACCACATGGTTCCGGTTTCAGTCCCACTGCGTGACATCTTGGGCAAGTGTCTTCTGCTATAGCCCCGGGCCGACCAATGCCTCGTGAGTGGATTTGGTAGACAGAAACTGAAAGAAGCCTGTTGTATATATATGTATATATATATGTGTGTGTCTGTGTTTGTCCCCCTAGCATTGCTTGACAACCGATGCTGGTGTGTTTACGTCTCTGTCACTTAGCGGTTCGGCAAAAGAGACCGATAGAATAAGTACTGGGCTTACAAAGAATAAGTCCCGGGATCGATTTGCTCGACTAAAGGTGGTGCTCCAGCATGGCCGCAGTCAAATGACTGAAACAAGTTAAAGAGTAAGCATAAGGCATTTGTACTACAGAGCCAGTTTCAGCCGGGTTGGTAATGAAGGGGTTAACGATTCTTTTCTACTCTAGGCACAAAGCCCGAAATTTTGGGGGAGCTAGGCCAGTCAATTAGATCGACCCCAAAAGGATGAAAGGTAGAATTGACCTCAGTGGAATTCAGTGCATTAACAATTCTGCCAGCTCACTGCCTTATCTGAATGTAATGCAAGATGGTTCCAACTACATCTTTGATCATAGGCCTGTCGGGAAGAGGACTGGCTGAATGATAAACAACAACACTCTTGAGTGAGGAAGTAAATTATAAGTTGGAATGCAATTTGATGTATTAATTAAACTGTATCGCATTTTTGCACATTGTTGCGGCAGCTGTTGAGATAGACTTTCAGAAGAACAGGTTTTGCATCTGTTTTCTCTTAGACACGTCATTTAACTATGTAGAGATATTTACATTCAATGTTTCAATTTAGAGACCATTAGCATAATCATGATGTCATTATATAAATAAATGTATGTTTCTTTAATTTCATTTACATACAGGTGCACGCATAGCTGTGTGCTAATAAGCTTGCTTCCCAACTGCATGGTCTGGGTTCAGTCCCACTGCATAAACCTTGGACAAATGTCTTCTACTATAGCCTTGGGCCAACCAAAGCCTTGTGAGTGGACTTGGTAGACAAACTGAAAGAAGCCCGTTGTGTGTGTATGTGTATATATATATAAATAAATATATATATATATATTATATATATATATATATATATATATGTATGTATGTATATGTATGTATGTGTGTGTATATATTGTCCTCCCCAACATCGCTTGACAACCGATGCTGGTGTGTTTACATCCCTGTAACTTAGCAGTTTGGAAAAAGAGAACGATAGAATAAGTACTAGGCTTACAAAGAATAAGTCCTGGGATCGATTTGCTCGACTACGGAAACAAGTAGAAGAATATATATAAAATGTATATATATATATATATATATATACATACACACACATGTGTGTCCATAAATAAATATATGTTTTTATGTGTATTTGAGTCTATAAATAAATGTATGTATATACACATGTGTGTGTATCTATATGTATGGATGTCTGTATGTCTAATTTTGAATATTTTTTTGGAATTAGTAAGATTTATAGAAAGCACCAGACCAAGATTTTCCAAATGTCCCTACAGATATGAGAAGTGTGTATTATCTATAGTTTTAAATGAATTTAATTCTTTACAAAAAAATATGTTTATTCCTCAGGGGTTTACATCTGGCTGCAATTAGTTCCCCTGTCGACCTAGTGAACACCAACACCCTAAACAACCTAACAAAGCATTTATTTGTCTCTTGTTCGGTACTCAGGTATCAACTACTGACTTACTTTCAACCTACTCTACTAGTAAATAGAAATTATTTTTAATGGGAAAACTTCTAAATGACTCTGCAACCTACTAGTAATACCAGCTATATTCCCATTGAATCATCATCATCATCATTTAGCGTCCGCTTTCCATGCTAGCATGGGTTGGATGGTTCAACTGGGGGTCTGGGAAGCCAGAAGGCTGCACCAGGCCCAATCTGATCTGGCAATGTTTCTATGGCTGGATGCCCTTCCTAACGCCAACCACTCCGTGAGTGTAGTGGGTGCTTTTTACGTGCCAGACAGGGCTGGCTAACGGCCACGGTCGGATGGTGCTTTTTACATGCCACCAGCACGGGGGCCAGGTGAGGCTGGCAACAGTCACGATCGGATGGTGCTTTTTACGTGCCACCGGCACGGGGGCCAGGCGAGGCTGGCAATGGCCACGATTGGATGGTGCTTTTTACGTGTCACCGACACGTGTTAGAATAATCATCAACTGGAACTTATTTAAAAAACCTTAAAGGATGAAAGGCAAAGTCAGCCCCAGCAGCATTTTGTTCAGTGCTTTAACAATTCTGCTAGCTCACCACCTTATCTGAATGTAATGCAAGATGGTTTTAAGTACATCTTTGATCATAGGCCTGTCAGAAAGAGGACCGGCCGAAGGATAGACAACAATACTCTTGAGCAAGGCAGTAAATTATAAGTTGGAATGCAATTTAATATGTTAAATAAACTGTATATCATTTTTGCACATTGTTGCACCAGCTGTTGAGATTGACTTTCAGAAGAACAGGTTTTGCATCTGTTTTCTCTTAGATGCGTCACTTAACTATGTAGAGATATTTACATTCAATTCAGAGAACATTAGCATAGTCATGATATCATCATCATCATTATTTAAATATCCACTTTTCCATGCTTGCACTGGGCCAGGTGGAATTTGTCGGCAGAATTTTTTTTTTTTTTTTTTTTGTACAGCTAGATACCCTTCCTGTCACTTACCCTTACTTTCTTCCAAATAAGGTAATATTTTCCCACAACCTGACATGTTTTTGTGGAAGATTGAAAATGACAGACGCTGCTTTCAGGATGGTAACACTACCAGACAATGCCAAGGCAAGGAGACAGTAACACACACACACACACAACAGGCTTCTTTCAATATCTGCGTATATACCATATCTTCTCGCAAGGCTTTGGTTGGCCTGGAGTTATAGTAGAAGATAATTGCTCAAGGCGCCACATAGTGGGGTTGAACCCAAAACCATGTGGTGGGGAAGCAAACTTCTTACATTCTGATATTACAGCCATGCCTAATATGATAATTACAAAAAGGGAAAAAAAAAGGATGCTTTGGATTATGCAAGGAGGGGTACTGAGACATTCTGGGAAATTGTTCTTCAGCAGACTATCATCTTAGGAGAAGAATTTCTTTTAAATGTCATGCTTAACTGCTTGGGATCATTGATTTGTGACAGGTTCTATGTTCTTGTTCAGAGGTATCCTCGGATGTTCCAACTATGACCATCACATCGTAGCTCACACTCTTATGGATAAGATGGAAAATTCTTGTGTTGGTTCCTCCATCCACCAAGAAGCAAAGCTAGATGAAGTTATTAAAATCCTTGTGGAAAATTTTTGATGCTAAAATCTTCACACCATAACACCTATTAAAGACTATAGGTGTAATTTGAGGGAAGTCTAGCTATTATTTCTTGTAGTAACCAATGTATCTCATTTTTATTTCCATAATCCTTCTGAACCCTACTCATCTGGTTCTATGATATCTATGGTAAAAAAAAGCTCCTGTTTTAAAAGGCTCATATTTAAACGAAAACCCTTCCATCATAATTTTATATATGAACTTTAAGTGATATTACTTACACCAGACTAATAATTAATGAGGTAGTTAATTATTTTAGTAAATTCCATCAAGTTATTAATTATTATTTAATTATAATCATCGCAGTTTATTATTTTAGACAATGTATCTAGTATTACATTATCCAATGTGTTTTTTTTTTTATGCTGGATTAATGTGATTTGAGGGAGAATTGGCTGCTATTTCTAACAAATTGAGTTACCATATAAACGATCTATTGTTGACTTAGGTGTATTTTGGGAATAGATAAAAGGTCATGAGTAAGCACTAACATGGGCAGAGTGGTTAAGAACTCTCCTTGATATCTTGAGATTTCCAGTTCAAATACACAGTATGGCATCAGTCTTTACCTTAGCCTCAGATCAACCTAAGCTTTGCAAGTAAAAGTGTGTAAGTGGAAACTGTGTGGACGCCCGTCTGGTGGATTGTGTCTAACTCGAAGGCCTAGCTTTGCCGCATGTTGTGTCCTGCTGATTCCACCCAAGAATTATGTTTAGGATACATGTCTGTGGAATACTCAGCCACTTATGCTATGTATGATTTAGAATGGACTCTGTTTGTACTCGCTTTGTGCTGATTCTACCCAAGAATTACATTAAGAGTACACTCGTCTGTGGGGTACTCAGCTACTTAGATATTGATATGACGAGTCAAGCATTCCATTGATTGCACAACAGAATGCTCTTCATACAAAAAAAAAGTCCAACGGAGAATTCAACATGGGGTTTTAAAGGGTTAAGAAGGTGGGTGATTCTGTGTTGCTTCAGCATGGCCAGACCTGTAAGAAGAATTTTTTTTTTTTTTTTTTTTTTTTCTGTCAGTAGATATCAGGGATTTTGTCAGGGCACTATATATCGTTGATAGAATTGTACTTTCCCTCTTGGAACACACAATACTTAGCTTGTCTTATTAACAGTGGAGCAGTAAAAGAGCAATGTCACCATAAGGTCAGACGTGAAATCAGAACATTTAAAACCTTATTTAGTTCACCACTGAACAGCTTCAAACCATCACCATCATTATCACAGACCTAAGAGGATTAATAATGTTGGATGATTTGCTGTCTTTATCTCTGCATTGACAATACCATACATATGTGTGTATGTGTTTGTGAATGTCTGCTTATGTACTTTTTATATATGTTGATGTAAGCATATCTACACACATATATACATACATATTGTTGTATATATGTAAATCAGCTTAGGTATTACTTATTAATTCCTCTTATAATTTGGGGGTTTATTCCTGACCCTAATACCAACAGTGTGTATGTGTGTGTGTTGCCAGGTAGATAGTAAAAAACATAGATATGTTTGGTTGCTAAGAGGCTCTACTGACCATCCCTACGCCCTCCGTCTGTTGTGGATTGACCTCCCACTTAGTTTATCATTGTGTGTGTTTTCCTTTATCTATAATTACTAGAAGTGCACCACTAGGAGAGAAGAAACTACAACATTGAACAGGACATCATATTCAGTAATGGAAAGACATGTTAGATAATATAATCCTAGAGATGGAATGGTCATGGCTAGAATGTCTCTGTTCACAGATCTGCTTGATGAAGGTTGACTTAGGGCTAAACAATAACACTATTCCAGTAGATTTTGATTTATTCTAAGTTTATTCTTTGTACTATAGGTAGTGGGTAGCGATTTTCTTCACTACTTCAGGGAGTGACGACCCTTCCTGACACGAGTCCCAGTCTCAGCTGGCTCCGGCTGACAGAACCCGGTATGGGCCCCTATCCAGGGTGACGGAAAGGAGAGAGCCTTCAAAGTAATCCAGAATGGAGTCCCATAGGCGGTTTAGTGTTCAGCTCGACACCCTTCTGGCAGCTCCTGCAACCAAGCTGGTGCGAAACGTAATGCTCTGCACTCCTTTGGACTATGTCAGCAAGGTCAAGAGAGGAATCCTGACAACTGGGCTACCCAAGATTTCCTTACCTCTAGCCCAGACATGCGCAAAACTGGAGAGGACATGAAATGTAAAACCCAGACTGGATTAGTTTATATGCAACTCCATTGTCTCCCGAGACAAAAGGATGCCAACAACAATATTCTTTGTACTCTTGGCTACATTCTCACCAAAGTCTATACTTTAGCCTTCTGGACCAGGCTGTGTGTTGTGTTCTTTTGAGCAAGACACTTTATTTCATGTTGTTCCAGTTCACTCAACTGTAGAAATGAGTTGCGACATCACTGGTGCCAAGCTGTATCGGCCTTTGCCTTTCCATTGCTAGCATAGAGAGAGAGGAGGCTGGTATACATGGGCGACTGTTGGCCTTCCATTAACAACTTTGCCTGGACTTGTGCCTTCGAGGGGAACTTTCTAGGTGCAATCCCCTGGTCATTCATGACCAAAGGGGTGTCTTTACCCTTTTACCCAAACTCCTCCAAAACTGCCATTCTCTTTCTAATACCCTATTGTTATTCTTAATGGTAGGAAGGAAGGGGGTTGTCCGAGTTGTTTAATGTCAGATAAAATATCTTGCAGTATTTGTTCCAGCTCTTTGCATTCTGAGTTCAATTCCTGTCGAAGTCAGCTTTGACTTTCATCTCTTCAGGGTCAACAAATAAAGCATCGGTCAAGTACTAGGATCAACAATATTAACTTGCACCCCACCCCACCTCTTTCCAAATTAAAAACAATCATTATTGTGATTATTATTTAATCACAATAGAGTACAAGTCCTTATTTTGATTATGGTGAACATGGTAGAACGCTGTCTGCAATGGTTTGAGGCATTTAGTTTCATCCCTAAATGTTGTGAGTTCTGTTTGTCTTCCAGGGTCAGTAAAATAAATACCGGTCAAATACTGGGGTTAATTCACTGACTATGCCTCCTCTCTGCAAAAATTTGTGACCTTATATCTATGTTAAAACTCGTTAATAGTAGAAGTGAGCCTTGATCAAGCAGAACTATGGTCAAATGTGTTCCAACCATGACCATCTTGTCTTTCCAAATATATGCCAGATTATGTTACCCTTTAAAAGCCTTCCCATGGTGCATGATTTGAAGTAGATTTAGCTGTTATTTCTAGCAGGTCAGCTGACCATGCAGAAACCCATCCACCTACTCAGTAGTAATAGTGGTAGTGGTGGTGGTGGTGGTGGACTGAGATATTTTTATATTTATATTTATTTACTTTTTGTTTAAGTCTAGAATACTGATGTAAATGATCAGATTAAGATTACTGATAATTAGGGAGCTGTGTAAGTATATGAAATACCAACTAGTCATTAAATAGTCATCACTACTCCCCACCCACCGACCCACCCATCAAAACCATCACTACCATGTTCATCATCATCATCACCTCCTCTTCTCTTTATTTCATTACCATATTTAGTGTGTTTCCATTCAAACTAGATGACACCATATTTAATATGTCTTATTCTTCCTCTTCTGTCTTCTTCCCCATCACCCGATTTCTTCGTCTCTCCCCTCCTCTCCGTCTCTCCCCTCCTCTCCGTCTCTTCCCCTCCTCTCCGTCTCTTCCCCTCCTCTCCGTCTCTTCCCCTCCTCTCCATCTCTTCCCCTCCTCTCCGTCTCTCCCCTCTTCTCCGGCTCTCCCCTCTTCTCCGTCTCCCTCCTTCCCGTACCCTCCCCTTCTCCGTCTCTCCCCCTTCTCCGTCTCTCCCCCTTCACCGTCTCTCCTCTCTTCTCCGTCTCTCCTCTCTTCTCCGTCTCTCACCTCTTCTCTGTCTCTCATCACATCTTCACCCTTCCTAACTCAGAAATGAAACCCTCTCAAATCACAGAAACCATTCTGATTTATGATAAAAAGAAAAAAAAGAAACTCAACACCCAAATAAGTCATAAAATCTATAAACTTGGGTAATATTTTACTTTCAAATGACAAAAAAAATCTTTTACGCAGTTCTTCTTTCCCCACTTCGCCCCAGCCATCCTTGTCATCCAATATTTAAATGTAGACAGTTTTTATGTCAACAAACAAAGGTATATACATTATTTATCTTGAGTATGGCAATGGAGAAAAAAAAAAATTATACAAGCCATTAACAAAAATGGTCCAGTGGTTTGGAACGTCCTGATTTAAAGTATAACTAATGTAGCTGTTTATTACCAGTTCCAAAACAACTAGGCGCAGGAGTGGCTGTGTGGTAACTAGCTTGCTAACCAACCACATGGTTCTGGGTTCAGTCCCACTGCGTGGCATCTTGGGCAAGTGTCTTCTGCTATAGCCCCGGGCTGACCAATGCCTTGTGAGTGGATTTGGTAGACGGAAACTGAAAGAAGCCTGTCGTATATATATATATATATATATATGTGTGTGTGTGTGTATATGTTTGTGTGTCTGTGTTTGTCCTCCTAGCATTGCTTGACAACCGATGCTGGTGTGTTTACATCCCCCGTCACTTAGCGGTTCGGCAAAAGAGACTGATAGAATAAGTACTGGGCTTACAAAAGAATAAGTCCCGGAGTCGAGTTCATCGATTAAAGGCAGTGCTCCAGCATGGCTGCTGTCAAATGACTGAAACAAGTAAAAGAGTATATTAATTAGATATCTACAAACGATGGCTGTTTGATTAAGAAGTTTGTTTTGCAACCAAATTGTTTCAGGTTCATTCTCCCTGCATAGTACACTACCGTCAGAAATTAATTAGCACCGTAGATTTGCTCTTCACTCAAGGTATGTGCTGTCACCTAGTGGCCATATCTCAAACTATTGCTTTGTTGCGAGTTCACTGTTGCACAGAACGATGACGTAACTTTGTTTGCAGAGCAGTTTGAGAGTCTACAGCCTTATGATGTTGACATAGCAGTGCAACAACTTGGAGTGCGGATGCAGACAAATCTTCCTTTGTTTAATAGATATAGGTAGTGCCTCGCAAGGACCGAAATCACACCATACTAAGTTTTCTCATCGCGTAAGACGTTTTGAACAGCTCATAGGTTAATTGATTTAACCTATTTAATGTAGAAATTTGAGAAGTGCTAATTAATTTCTGACGCAAGTGTATATCAGGCAAGTGTCTTCTATCCTTACTTGAGACCATTTCTCCCTCTGGAGCTTAAGCCGTCAACAACTTTCTTCCCCTGGTCACAAATCATGGCTGTCTTTTCTGCTTCTTTTCAGTTGGTTGCTGTTTTTTCTGCTCTTCCTCAGTATCTGTCTCCACTAGTTTTAGGGTGTTCTCACTTCTACCTCCCTTGTGAGTTCCTGGTCAAGGCCTGCATCATATGTTTCCCTGAGGAAAAACCTTCCTCTCTCAGATCTTGTGGTTTTGAAGTGTCGTTGACATTTTTATAACTTTGCTTTTTTCTCATCAACGGTATTGGCCCTACATAAACCCATTTTTACTTCTGGGAGTGCATGGTCTGTATCAGTGTAGCCTCTATCCTTTGACCTGTCCAGCATGGGATCCCTACTAGGAACTTACACTCTGCTAGCATATCTCTCAGGGCCATTGAGGTACATAAGTTCCCCCACCATAACAATGACAAGAACTTCTGGTGAACCTTTTATATATTTTACACATTAGAAGAAAGTACTGCAGCTGAGATTGAACTCTGTCTGTACCAGTTTCACAGTAAACCTGTCAATAATCCTCCTCTCTTCTAATCCCTTGTTCAGTCAATAATGCACCATCTTTAACATTTTAGTATTCAGATTATCAAAATAATAATTTAATCACACTGTTTTCAATTAATCATGCATTATCTTGTAGCTCTGAGATTTTGATGGCGTGATTGTATATTATTAGAATGACATTGTAGGGTAGGTGTGAGAAGTGAGATCTGGCCAGTTTGAACATAGAATAGGTTGAATATTTGGGCCGGATATGGCCTGCTTTAAAAACTAAAAGGTTAAACATCTGTGCTAATAACATTAAGAAATCAGTTTTGACCCTGAGTCAACATGTGGAGCCTATAGACCCTGTAAGATTAATAGCAGCCAAATCTGCTTCACATCATTCCACATACATCACCCTTTGCTGGCTTGGAAGTGTGTGTGTGTGTGTGTGTGTGTGTAATAGCAGTTTACTAGCTTTAGTGAGATAGTTGTTTGGTTGTTACAGGAGTGTAGTGGTAATAGTTGTAAGGGAGTATACAAGGTGGTGGTGGTGGAGGTAACTAGTGGCCTTGTGGTGTGGTGTGATAGCAGCTAGACTTTAAGTATAAACTTCCAGTTTACCATATATCAAGTTGTGCTGACTTTTCAAATTAATACTCAATAATTGTCGGGGAAGAGGTTGGGGAGATGTGCTCTTTATTATATTATTATTATTATTATTATTATTATTATCATTTCGACAGAGAAGGTGGGTCAATTCTCATGACCTTTGCTGCTCCTCCCAGACTGATGAGGTCAACGTAGAAGATTGATGTAATTCTGCAGATTTATGATTGTGTGTGTGTGTGTGTGTGTGTGTGTGTGTGTAATAGCAGTTTACTAGCTTTAGTGAGATGGTTGTTACAGGAGTGTAGTGGTAATAGTTGTAAGGGAGTATACAAGGTGGTGGTGGTGGAGGTAACTAGTGGCCTTGTGGTGTGGTGTGATAGCAGCTAGACTTTAAGTATAAACTTCCAGTTTACCATATATCAAGTTGTGCTGACTTTTCAAATTAATACTCAATAATTGTCGGGGAAGAGGTTGGGGAGATGTGCTCTTTATTATTATTATTATTATTATTATTATTATTATTATCATTTCGACAGAGAAGGTGGGTCAATTCTCATGACCTTTGCTGCTCCTCCCAGACTGATGAGGTCAACGTAGAAGATTGATGTAATTCTGCAGATTTATGATTGTGTGTGTGTGTGTGTGTGTGTGATATGATCATATATTTGCGTGTGTGTGTATGCATGTGGATGTGTGTTGGTAGATAATCTCCCTGTGTGTATGTATGGATATATGTATGTATGTATGTCTACATATATTATCACTAGAATGGCATTATAGACTGACACTACGCAATGACTGAATGCCAATGAAAATAATTGAGGAGGAGAAGTAGTAGTTGTAGTAGTAACATTGCTGGTAGTGATGGTTAGTAGTGGTGGTGGTGGTGGTAGTAGTAGCAGCAGCAGTTGTGGTAGTATTAGTTTTTGTAATAGTATTAGTGTGGGGGGTGGAGGTAGTGGTTGTATTACTGGTGTTGGTAGTGATTGTATTGGTGGTGGTGGTGGTGGTGGTGGCAGCGGCGGCGGTGGTGCTGCTGTTATAAATGTATAGCAGTGCTTTTTGCTTTGTTTACTTTCTGCATTTATGAAGTCAGGTCTGACAACATCCAATGTCAGGTTGACAAACGGTGAAGGTGTTATAATAGGTTTTGACACAATGTCACAATAAACGTGGCCATCACTCAAAAGCTGTTGATTCTTTCTAACTGATCTCTGTTGTATAACAGACACGTTGCATAATGTGCTACTTTGCTACTTTAGGATAGCTGGGATGTTGGCATTTATTAAAAGCATTCCTGAAAAGAAAACAAAAATCACGTATAGCCATGGCTTTGTGGTAAGAAGTTTGCTTCCCAACCACATGGTTTCGGGTTCAGTTCTTCAGCATGGCACCTTGGGCAGCTTTGGGTTAGCCAAAGCCTTGTGAGTGGTTTTGGTAAATGGAAACTGAAAGACATCCATCATACATGTGTTTCATCTCCTTCATCATTTAAGTCTGTTTTCCATGTTGACATGGGGCTGAACTAGCTGGGAGTTGTCCAGGCTTCAATTCTCTGTTGTGGCATGGTTTCCATGACTGGATGCCCTTCCTAATGCCAACCACTTAAGAGTATGCTAGGCACATTTTACATGCTACTAGCACAGGTACACTTACACAGCAACAGCACAGGTGCGTTTACGCAGCACAGGCACAGGTACTTTTTATGTGGTACTGGCACCTGAAAAGACAATCCTTTATGTGTGGAAGACAGCAATATGTATGTATGTATGTATGTTTGTCTCTCACAACTGCTTGACAACCAGTGCTGGTTTGTTTGCATCCCCTTAACTCAGCAGTTCAGCAACAGAGACCAATGAAATAAGTACTAGACTTTAATAAAAGTACCGGGATCAATTTATTCAACTAAAACTTTCACGGTGGTGCCCCAGCATGGCTGCAGTCCAATGACTGAAATGCAAGTAAAATATAAATGATATGTTGGTCAGATATCATCATTATAATTTTCCGTGTTTCCTTTCTATGACCATTTTTCAATACTAGCATGGGGTAGGTACATGGGTTAGTCACATTGTTTCACAACTGAATCTCCCTCCTGTCACTTTCACCTGTTGCTTATATAAGGAATTCCTTATTTAGTTCGTTTTCAAAGGTGCATAGCCAGCAGTTGACTTTCTCTCACACACATACATCATTATCATTTAATTGTCCACTTACATAGGTTAGATGGAGTTTTTATGAGCCAGATGCCCTTCCAGTCACCAGCCCTCACCTGTTCCCAAGAAAGGTAATATCTCCCCCATGACCAGACATGTTCGCGCAGAATATTGGAAATTAATGATGCTGTAGTTACAATCATTCATTACTATCACACAGTGTCAGGACAAAGGGCAAGAGAGAGAGAGAGATTGCTCCTCACTATATTGGCAAAAATAAATACTGAGTATTTCATGTTTCACCCAAAATAAGTTAGATTAAAAATCTATACTTATAAAAATCTATATCTATAAGATTTCATTCAGTGCCAGTTGCATAAAACTTTTGGGTATGGAGTATATAATTTTACTTAACATGTACTCACACAGACACACACACATTAGAGAAGCAGATTTATGGTTTGATAAACAGACATCAACATCAAAAAATCAAATGGAAATTGTAGTTGTGATACCGGAGCCGGTGGCACATAAAAAGCACCATCCATATGTGACCGATGCCAGCACCGCCTTGACTGGCTTCTGTGCCGGTGGCACGTAAAAAGCACCAACCAATCATGGCCGTTGCCAGCCTCCCCTGGCACCTATACATATGTGGTCGTTCGCCAGCCTCGTCTGGCACCTGTCGGTGGCACTTAAAAAGCACCCACTACACTCACGGAATGGTTGGTGTTAGGAAGGGCATCCAGCTGTAGAAACACTGCCAGATCAGTCTGGAGCCTGGTGCAGCCTCCTGGCTTCCCAGAACCCGGTCGAACCGTCCAACCCATGCTAGCATGGAAAACAGACGTTAAACGATGATGATTTGTGTGCGTGTATCTTAATTCTTTCACTGGTTTACAGTTATTGGATGCAGGCTATCCACCTTTGTGTGTTTACCTCAATAATTTCAACACCAGTAGTTATATATTTTAACAAATTTCTGCTTCAGCAGATACAAAGGCATATTTACATAACCAGACAAGTTCATGCACATGCACACTCATATACACTCATTTTGTGGTGGAGTGCAGAGATTGTTGTGCAATTACGACATTGCTTTCACCATCTTTTTTTTCTCGGGTTCAGCCCCGTTGCATGGTTTCATTGCCAAGAGTATTTTTATCACGTCCCAGATTGATCCAAGCCTTGCTAGGGAATTGAGTTGATGGAAGTTGTTGTTTAGAAAGTCGTCTGATATATTTTACTAGTATTACGCTGTTTCTCAGTTTGAGAATTACATAAAGGGTGTGCCCTATCTGTGGAAACTCACCTACATGTAAGCTAATTCACTGGGGAGGATATTCAGCTGAACAGTCATCCATCATTCCAAAAGGAGTATCCATTATCACGTGTGTGTGTGTGTGAAGATGTATGGCCTAGTGGTTAGGTGTTGCACTCAAGATTGCTAGATCGTGATTTCCATTCCTGGACCAGGTGGTGTGTTGTGTTCTTGAGCAAAGCACTTCATTTCATATTGCTCCAGTTCGCTCAGTTGTAAATGGGTGCCTGCAACAATAGTCTGCCAGTCAGGGGGTATGTTGGCCTGCTCACCTAGCCAGCAGGGTGGCATCATTTGAAGGCTAAAACAATGCAAAGCGCATTGTGACCAGTGATGTATAACTACATGGTCAATGTCATGAATACTGTGATGTGTGTGTGTGTGTATATGTATATAAATGACACAGGCATCTCTGTGTTTAAGAAGTTCACTTCCCAACCACAAGGTTTCAGGTTCAGTCCCACTGTGGCACCTTGGGCAAGTGTCTTAAACTATAGTTCTGTGCCTTCCAAACTCTTGTGAACAGATATTTTTGACAGAAGCTAATTAAAAGACTCCACTCTTATGTGTGTGTCATTGTGTTTGTGTGTGTGTCCATCCAACCACTGCCACCACCACTGTTTGGCAACCGATGCTGGTTTGATTACATCCCCACAGCTTGACGGTTTGAAATTAGGGAACCGGTAGGATAAGTAACAGGCTCAAAAAAATCTTTATATATATAAAGCTGAAGTTGTCTATGTTTGGCAGGTTTGGTAGCCTTCAACTAACACTATCTCCTCCGAGACCTGTAGCGCAAGTTGACCAAAATTGAGAGTATGATAGAAGAAGGCTTGCTCTTCATTCCGTAGAAGAAAAAATTCAAATCGGACCATATTAACACCAAAAATTATTTACATCAAAAAGGTGCTTTTTTTCTATGACTGCTGTGTCACCATTTTTCGGTGTACTTCAACCAGAAAAATGTTCACTTAAAGAGAATAACAAGCTACATAATGCAAACTTTTTACTTTTCGAAAATTCCAATTCTAAAGGGTCGAAGCAAAACCTGAGCAACGCCAGGCGATACTATGCTAGTAAGTAGTAAAATTGATCTGTTTGACTAAACCCTTCTAGGTGGTGCTCCAGCATGGCCACGGACCAATGACTGAATCACGCAAAAGATAAGAGATATATATACATGTGTGCGTACAATGCATATGTGTTTGTATCTGCAAATAGGAGAGATTACTAAGAATACGTTTGTATTAGTGTTTATTCTTTGAAAGCTACTGATTTACCGTGTCACTACTTGAAGATTCCTTCTTGCTTTGTACATTCTTCATGCATCAAGAAGATAAAAAAGATGAAACCTTATATACCTATGTGTACATACATATAAATGTATATATACACATACATGCAAACGTGTACGAGCACACACTGTATTAAATTTGTGTGTACGTATGTAAATACACACTATTCTGGAATTCCATGTATGTGCTCTGTGTTTGCACGTATATATAAATGTGTGTGTTTGTGTGTGTGTGTATCATCAGCTTGCCTACAAAATCTAACTTACTGGATGAACAGAAGTCATACTGACATAGATAAATATTTATATAGGAAATTCGCCTTACATATTTAACCCTGTTGTATATGACAGTTGTCTGTTTGAAAGAAGAGCAGTGCTCTTCTACGCATGTCGGAGGTCACTTGCAGCTGCCTCTGTGAGCAAGTCCTTCAGTAAGTTGTACATTTGCAAAATGCTCTCTCTCTCTCTCCTTCCTCTCTGTTTATGATTATTATGTGTGTGTGTGTGTGAAGTTATACTAAATTACAAGCAACGTAAATTTTCGATTAATTGAAATTATTTTCTCTTTGTGGGAAAGTAAACAATGACTTAGCAGCATTTGGTAAGATGAGTAATCTCATGGAATCAACAAGTTAGTATCTTGCATAGAACTTGTTATTCAAATTCATCTTAGCCCTGAGTTGTTTCTCTTAACTTGTTCTTAGTTATATAAATGGATGTATGTATGTATATATATATATATATATATATATATATATATATATATATACACACACATATATCTATACACGTGTGTATATTTATATCTTTTTGTGTGTGTGAGGAGACCCTCCCCCCTTCAGTCATGAATGACCATGGGATTGAACCTAGAAAGTTACCCTCCCAGGCACAAGTCTGGGCAAGGTTGTTTTTTATGGAAGGCCAGCAGTCGCCCTTGCATACCAGCCTTCCCTTTCTACACCACTGATGTTATCCAAGGGAAAGGCAAAGGCCATTACAGCTTGGCACCATTGATGTCGCAAATCATTTCTACAGCTGAGTTAACTGGAGCAACGTGAAATAAAGTATCTTGCTCAAGAGTACAACACGCAGCCTGGTCCAGGAATCAAATTCACAACCCCACGATTGTAAGCTTGACGCTCTAACCACTGAGTCATGCACCTTCATGTGTGTGTGTATGCATATAATAAATATATCATCATTTAACATCCATGCTCGCATAGGCTAGACCAGTGATTTTCAACTGAGACCCACCCTGGCAAACAGTAATATTCTAAGGGTCTATGAAAAGTATATATTTACTAGAAACAGCTAAGTTTCTTTCTCTCACATTTTACATGGTTCAACCTACACAAGTGAATGTATGAATACCAAAATAGGAATTTTAAAAGAAGTATCTATAAAATTTCTGTTAAACATTGAATTACTATGAAGGTAGGGCACCAGAATAAAGCAGTAAACAAAAGGTCCATAGATAATTTAATGTCCCAAGAGCTTTATTTGAGCTTGAATTTTACAACCACATGCTCTTCCTGCAACCAACCCTTATCTGTTTTATAAGTGAAGGATGGGATATCCTTTATTCTAGGAGTGTATAAAGTGCAGAATTATCAGTTATAATGTCAACAAGGAATGTCAGTGTTTGTACTGTTATGGTCAAGTACTGATGGCATAGACTATACAAATGTGGCTAAACCTTCACGTGAATATGTGAGTGCACACATACATAGGCATGCAAAGGGTTTCTTGAAGTTACCTATTTCTTTACTACCCACAAGGGGCTAAACACAGAGAGGACAAACAAGGACAGACAAATGGATTAAGTCGATTATATCGACCCCAGTGCGTAACTGGTACTTAATTTATCGTCCCCGAGAGGATGAAAGGCAAAGTTGACCTCGGCGGAATTTGAACTCAGAACATAACAGCAGACAAAATACCACTAAGCATTTCATCCGGCGTGCTAACGTTTCTGCATCCACCAAATTCCTTCACATGACATTATAAGTAGCAGACACCAAAGGTCCACACAGTTAGACTTAATCCAAAACCACATACCAGTGCCGATACATAACATTACATTACACTACCAAATTGAACAATATTGGTTGAAAGTGTCGAAACTGTGATGATATTTCACTGACACCTGACGAAGAGTTGAGCTTATCTGCATCTGTGTGTGTATTTTTGGTTTCCCTATGAATTCCATTTTTGTTCCCCCACCATTATCATCATCATCATTTAGCATCTGTTGTCCATGATAGCATGTGTTGGATAGTTTGACCAGGGCTGGTAAGCTGAGGGGCTGCTCCAGGCTCCAGTTTGATTTGGCATGGTTTCTATGGCTAGATGCCCTTCCTAATGCCAACCACTCCAAGAGTGTAATGGGTACTTTTACATGCCAGTTGCATGATACCATTTATCTGCCACGACTACAATTTCACTTGGCTTGATGGATCTTCTTTGTGTGTGTGTGTGTGTATTTTAATAAGAAAATGGAGACGCACAATAGTTGGTTCATCAACTTTAGGACATTAAAATGTTAACTTATTTATTTATTAAAATGATAATTATAATAACATACACATACCATATTATTCTATGCTTATAAAATAAGAATACAAGTAATTATTAAAAAACATGAATATAAATTAGTAAAATAACTTACAGCTGTTTCAGCCCATAGATAAAAGCATCTCATTCTGCCTATATTAGTCAAGTGTATTGAGGTAAAAGGCAGTTGAAAATGAGTTACTTATATATATCTCTAGGCCACGTCAGAGATTATAAAGTACAATCATATAATGTGTGTGTGTGTGTGTGTACATACACATACATGCATATGTTTGCATCAGAGATAGAGGTAGATAAAGATATGTGGACATTAAAACGAGTTGTTGATAAAGATGCTGTGTACGTATGTGTAGATTGCTGGGTATATACAAGGTTGAGTGGATAGACAAATTCGTTAGACATACATACACACATTCAAGTATATAAGACTACGTAAACATAGAATATATATTTATGATTAAATAACTATATTGGTTAGATAGATAGGCAAACTGACCTATAAGTAGGAACATGGATGTGTGTGTATACATTTATACACATACTCCTGGTGTAGGAGTGGCTGTGTGGCACCTTGGGCAAGTGTCTTTTATTATAGCCTTGGGCCGACCAAAGCCTTGTGAGTGGATTTGGTAGACGGAAACTGAAAGAAGCCCATCGTATATATGTATATATATATATATGTGTGTGTGTGTATGTTTGTGTGTCTGTGTTTGCCCCCCCCCCCCAACATCGCTTGACATCCAATAGTGGTGTGTTTACGTCCCCGTAACCTAGCGGTTCGGCATAACAGACCGATAGAATAAGTACTAGGCTTACAACGAATGAGTCCTGGGATCGATTTGCTTGATCGACTGAAGGCGGTGCTCCAGCATGGCCACAGTCAAATGACTGAAACAAGTAAAATAGTAAAAGAGTATACGCACACACACACACACACACACACACACGGTGAGATTATAAAAACTGTATAGATATAAATTGATACGTCTGTGCGTGACACTCTCTCTCCCTCTTTTCATATGTACCTGCCTGTGCATGTACGTACATGGTGATCTGTTACAAGAAGATATGTACAATTCCCTCGTAGTTAAGAGATGTACACAAATGTCTAGAAAGACGTATAGATATGTATATAATTGGCAGGTACGTTACATGGCTGTATAGATAGATACGTAGACATATATTCGGTTGATATATATACCTTGATATGTAGGTGTGATTGCTAGATTGATGGAAAGATAAAAACAAATATTTAAAATATTTATTTATATATAAAACAAGAAGCAAAAGACCGGATGATTTAGCTATGATCGTTTGTTAGATATCCTTACATTGTGTTTAATTCTCTTTTACTTGTTTCAGTCATTTGACTGCGGCCATGCTGGAGCAACGCCTTTAGTCGATCAAATCGACCCCGGGACTTATTCTTTGTAAGCCCAGTACTTATTCTATCGGTCTCTTTTGCCGAACCGCTAAGTGACGGGGACGTAAACACACCAGCATCGGTTGTCAAGCAATGCTAGGGGGACAAACACACACACACACCCACATATATATATATATATATACATATATACGACAGGCTTCTTTCAGTTTCCGTCTACCAAATCCACTCACAAGGCATTGGTCGGCCCGGGGCTATAGCAGAAGACACTTGCCCAAGATGCCACGCAGTGTGACTGAACCCGCAACCATGTGGTTGGTTAGCAAGCTACTTACCACACAGCCACTCCATGTTAATGCTTCTTAAATTTGCTTGTTTTGTTGTTTAGTCGCATACCAACCCTCATCAGGCAAACTCTCGCTGAAAGCGGTTCTTGCCATGACCATCTCACCTTCATTTCAAGTATAGAATAGTACTTTATACAATACTAGTCAATGTGTCTTCTTTAAAGCATTCAGGTACTGTCTGGGGGAAGCTTGGCTGCTGTTTCTAGCAGAGTGTTCAGCACCATGTCAGCCCCGACTGAGCAGTCCTAAGTTTAAAGACGTTCCATCTGTGACCATCCTGGTGTAATTTCAAGTGTAGTGTATTTTCAGTTGTGACCCCACCATATATAGTAATAGTATTTTGCAAATTAAATACAGGTGCAGGAGTGGCTGTGTGGTAAGTAGCTTGCTTACCAACCACATGGTTCCCGGTTCAGTCCCACTGCGTGGCATCTTGGGCAAGTGTCTTCTTCTATAGCCTCGGGCCGATCAAAGCCTTGTGAGTGGATTTGGTAGACTGAAACTGAAAGAAGCCCCTCGTGTGTGTTTATGTGTCTGTGATTATCCCCCCAACATCGCTTGACAACCGATGCTGGTGTGTTTTTGTCCCCGTCAATTAGCGGTTCGGCAAAAGAGACCGATAGAATAAGTACTAGGCTTACAAAGAATAAGTCCCGGGGTCGTCTAAAAGCGGTGCTCCAGCATGGCCGCAGTCAAATGACTGAAACAAATAAAAGAGTAATAACTTTGGGCATTTAATATAGAAATTTTTAATTTTCAAACCTATGTTCCAAACTCTCTAATTTCCCTTTTTAAGATGCTTTGGTGTCTTTTGAGGGAAATTCGGTAGCTATTTCAAGCCAGCTGTTATTGAAAGTCGTCTCTGAGCAGGCATAGTGTTAAAGGCGTTCTGGTTGTGACATCTCATATTGTTCAAGACTGTATCTTTTGTAATCGCGTCTTTGTGTGTAGGACTACATTACCCAGTGTGTTTAGTACTTACTCAAGCCATTGAATCAAGCTTCGTGATACATGTCCCGATTCTCTTCACTGTATTCTAAGTTCAAATCTCACCGGGGTACCAATTTTTCGTCTTTCGTCCTTTCAGGGGCCAAAAAAACAAAGGATAAGTATCAGCCCCACTGTTTGGTACCTTCGACTATAGCCTCGAGTCGACCAAAAAAGCCTTGTAAGTAGATTTGGTAGACGGTAAGTGAAAGAAGCTCGACGTATACGCGTGTGTGCGCGCGTCTGTGTTTTCACACACACACTACTTGACAACCGGTGTTGGTGTGTTTACGTCCCTATAACATAGCGGTTCGGTGAAAGAAACCGATGGGATAAGTACCAGACTTTAATAAAAAATATAACTGGTGGGGTCGATCCATTCGACAAAAAATTCTCTAAGGAGGTGCCCCAGCTTGGCCGCAAACTAATGACTGAGACCAGTAAAAGATAACAGATCAGTCCACCGCAATGGGTGGTCGGAAATATACTTGATATATTGCGGTTCTTTTCATCCTAAGTTCAAATCCTACCATGGTCCAGCTTTGACGGTTGACTTCATCCGTCGCTCGGTTTAACAGCACCACCTGGCGCTATTGTCTTTCAGCTGTTTCGGTCATTGGACTGCGGCCAAGCTGTGACACCGCTTTAAAGAGTTTCGTCGGACATAAATCGACCCCAGTACCTGTTTTTAAGCCCGTTATTTGTTCCGGTGGGCTCTTTTGCCGGCATAAACAAACCAACACCGGTTCTCAAGCAGTGGTATGGGACACGCACGCACACACACACACTGCAGGATTCTTTCAATTTCCGTCTTCTAAATCCACCCATAAGGCTTTGGTCGACCCGGGACTGTGGTTGAAAACTCTAGGTACTACGCAATGGGACTGAACCCGAAACCATGTAGTTGGGAAGCAAGCGTCTTACCATAGTTTATAAATTATACCTCTGTCCCATCAATTTTAGATACCTTTTAAGGGTCACAGGCACTGTCATTCCTCCTGACTCAAACATAAAAAAAAAAGAAAATTACTTTTCCTCAATACACCATTCGATGAAGATTCGACTGCTGTTTCTAGCACGTCAAGCAACCGGGTTAAGAGCCGGTCTTTGTTTTGTGTGTGGGCGGCGATAAAACTATTTGTCTGTGCTTGTTCGTTCAGTCCTACTCTTCCTACTACCCATATATGTGTGTGTGTGTGTCATTCCCCCTCTCTCATAGGTTTTTGCTGCTGCGCACGCAACTGCTGATGTTTCATTCAAGCTTGTTTGATTTCTATCCCACTCATTCAGGTTTTCGTCTCCGTACGGCCTGTGTGCTTGTTTAGCTAGATATTCATTCATATATTGTGTGACTCTCTCTCGTTCAATTGGCAACGACGTAGTAAGCCGAATGCAGATGTGTAAAAATACAGCCGTTGCTTTCTTCCGTGTGAAAAAGCCAGGCAAGTTTTCGCTTCACTTTCCTTACTTATTTTTTATTGTCCCATTGCCTCGTATGAATATTCTGTTTTATATATATATATATTTATACTTGATTTAAAAGCAGCAGAAATATAAGAAAAGCTGTTACTCGGAGTTTCACGTCGGATAGTATATATGTATATATATATATAATGTGTGTGTGTAATATGTTTAATCTATAATCGTTAGTACGACAAGATATATGTTGATGAAATGTAAAGACAAAATTTATTTGTATTTGTATGTTTGTTTTATTTGTTAATCTTCTTGCGTTCACTGTCGACCCTAACCAAGCAGACCTACGATAAAAGATATTCCAGTTATGACCATCTCTTAGACTCCCCACCCCCTAAATCCTCAGATTTCGTATATCTTAAGCCTACATTATCCGCTTTGTATTTCATTCTTTATACACGTATGTGTGTGTGTGTATATATATATATATATATATATGTGTGTGTGTGTATGTGTCTATACACACACACACATTCTATAATTATAAACAATTATAATCAGGGGTCAACTAATTGCTTCACCACGCACCGAATTTAGAAATAGGAGTTAAAATGCCTATTCTGCTATCATAGAGATCTCCCAGACAGTAACAGCAAATAACTGACCCTTGATTATAATTATGTTTATAATTATAGAATATTTGTATAATTTTACCTAAAAAGGTTATTTTAACGTACCGAACTACTTGGTAAAATTATTAATTGATTAATTTTACCCTTTTTATTATTATTATTATTGAGTCCGATGAAGTCCTTAAAGAATTAATTTGTAATTCTACCCTAAGTAATGAGAAATCAGGTACAGTTTAATGCAAAATTGTTTATTATAACATAAACACACACACACACACACACACACATACATATATATATATATATATATATATATATATATATACGCGCACACACACACACACAACATTTGAGAGACTGGGAGGGAGCAGTTTTGGAATAGCTTATCCCTGAAGCCCAAATACCGGTTGGTGAAGGAAAATGATACGGAAATAGCAGATGAAGGGGTATATAGAATGGGGTATAGAAAATTTTTTAATGTTTGGAATATCTTTTGATTAAACTGTGTGTGTAAATGTTGTAGGGGGTGATTTGACTGTGTTTCGGCTGCTGTTTTTAGCATGTTTTCGTGACAACGTAAAGTGAATGTGGTGGTTGGCTCCTTCGCTTTTATTTCAAAGGGATTCGTATTATGATTTTATGATTGCTTATCCTCAATAGAAAAGTGGGTTACCGTTTAACCAAAAGTGTCTTCAATACTAAAATTGTATGGAAATGCACTAAAACACTCGCATAGCTTCATATCTCCGATTTAATTGGACAAATATTTTCGCTTCCTGTAGTGTTCCGGAGTAGCGACCATTAAGTCAGTGGATTAGCAGATAAGTAAAGGGCGTCGAACAAAAGCGCCTTGCTGTTCTGAATTCACTCTGAACTTATTGGATCATTAAAACGAATTAACTACCGACCTAAGGTCGATTTAATTACTTATTCTGAAGCCTGTTGTTGCCAGTGTTAAAAATCAATAATAGCTATTTTAATTTTTGAACACGCACTGCGTACCTCAAACGATAATTAAAATTTATTTAATCCAGTAAAAGACAGACAGCCTAAGACGATCCAAATATGTCGATGGATCTAGGGCTTTTGAATTTGTTGCTGTAAATCTTTACCACCTTACCGGATTTGTGGGGGGGGGGGATTTTTTTTTTCGTTACATGAATTACGGTCAGCTCCTAATATGCGAGAAAACTTTTTTTTTTTTTTTTTTGTCCGGAAAACTGGGAGTGGGGTGGAACCCTCTGGAATTTCACCCCCTCCCCCCAATTTCATAGGGAAAATTTTTTGGCAAGTTTTTACACGAGGATCAACACTTGTTGGCAAGGGGACTTTTGTTGCCCTGAACAAAGCATGAAGGACTAAAAGGAAAATGTTTTTCAGTAGTAAATGTTTAAAAGAAAAATGTGTGTATATATATACATATACACACATACACACACAACTTAGCGGTTCGGCAAAGAGACCAGTAGAATAAGTATTACAAAGAATAAGTCCCTAAGGTCAAATTGTTCAACTAAAGGCAGTGCGCCAACATGACCGCAGTTAAATGACTGAAACAAGTAAAAGAATATATACATTTGACGGGCTTCTTTCAGTTTCCATCTACTAAATCCTGTCACAAGGCTTTGGTCAGCCCGATGCTATAGTAGAAGACACACAGTGGGACGTGTCTAATTTCTGTATATATTTTGCTAGGAAGTGGATGAAAAACAAAGCCAAACACAACTTAATTTGGACTCAATGTAACGTAACCCAATACCGTATCTAAATTATATACCTTGAGTAGTAGTAGTAGTAATAGTTGTTGTTGTTGTTGTAATATCTAATATACACCCAGGGGCCAGAAATTACCCCAGTACTTAACTACTAATGTTACTTTAATCAGCTGTGGAGGAATGAAAATCTCACGCACACACATCAATACCACAGTTAGTAAGAGAAGGGTGTCGTCAATTAAATGAAACGAAAACTTCATCCATACTGCAAATTTTAAAATTTCTACAAGTGCAGCCTATCAGAAAAGATCCACAACCATTTTAAAACACTTCATGAGCCCCACAGATCGATGTTTTGAAAAAGTTGTTAGAAATATATTTAACAAGATCTGTTTCAAAATTTGGGTGTTCAAACAAGATTATAGCTGATTTAATTGATCCCAATATTTGACCAGTCAGATAAGCACAAGGGTAAAGAAATTTGGGGTAAAGAGTTGGTCAATTATATTGATTTCACATTTGACAGCGAGCTGGCAGAAACGGTAGCACGCCGGGCGAAATGCGTAGCCGTATTTCGTCTGCCGTTATGTTCTGAGTTCAAATTCCGCCGAGGTTGACTTTGCCTTTCATCCTTTCGGGGTCGACAAATTAAGTACCAGTTACGCACTGGGGCCGATGGAATCGACTTAATCCCTTTGTCTGTCCTTGTTTGTCCCCTCTGTGTTTAGGCCCCTGTGGGTAGTAAAGAAATATATATTGATTTCAACATTTGACGGAGGCTTTGTTTTGTTGACCCCAGAAAGATGAGAAGCAAGTTTAACCAAGGTGGGTTTTGCAATCGGAGGGTAGAGAGCTGTCAGTAAATGCAACTCTCCATTTTATCCCGATGGTCTAACGATTCTGTCAACCCATCACTGGAAAATGATTGCTAATCGTACTTTTCAAATTTCAGCACAAGGCCAGCAGTTTTGAGATGAGAGGTTAGTTGTTAGCATTGACTTAAGTACACGACAGGTACTTTGATTTGATCTTTCTCCAAAAGGATGAAAGGTCTAGTTTGAACACATCGGACCATCTTTGTCTTTCATTTTGCCAACTACAAGGGTGTAAGACCTGGGGAAAGGTGCTGTGATGAAGTATCAAAACAGCTAAGGAGAGGCTTTACAGGAGTAAAATGGTGTTGGGATGGAATAATAGTTGAGAATAATAATAAAGAAATATCAACAAATAAACACTAATAAGGAAGAGTTTCAAAAATCAAGGCAGAGTGGAGGCAACCGCTTAAATCAGTTCAAAGTATTTTCTCATAAAACCCCAGGTCTCATGCCTCATTGAGTGTACAGAGGCTATGTATTGACAGATTTAAGAGAGAGAGCGTCTTTTTTGAAGTTCTGTGTTCAAACTCTGTTTACCTTTCCGGAAGTGGGACAATAGAATATTGACCACTTGATGGTTTATTGACTTCAGGCCAGCATGGATCTAACAGACTAATAATCAAAGACATTCCAATTATGGCCAATCCATCTTGTTTGATCATCAATATGTTCATTGTGTTGACCTGAGGTCAGAGACATGCCATCCCTGATTACCTCGTCTTTCTGTATTTTCCAGAACTTCATTCCAGTTATGATTTGGCTGATATTTCTAGCATGTCGAACAACTTGTTATATGCTTAGCGGCTTTTCGTCCCTCTTAACATTCAGAGTTCAAATTCTGCCAAGGTCAACTTTGCCTTTCATCTTTTCGGAATCGGTAAAATAAAATACTAGTTAAGTACTAGGGCCAATGCAATCAATTATTCCCCACCACCACATTTTCTTCCCCAAAACTTCATTCCTTGCCCCTATACTAAAAGGGATTATTATTATTATCATTAACATTTACCTCAGGTCAGTCCTAGTCTGGTAAACCCATCTTTCAGCTTAGATGACCCTATGTCACGGAAGAGGAAAACGCTATTGAAACTGGGAGCGGTGTAAAACACATAAAATTGAAATTTGAATTTTTTTTTTAATTGATTTCCGTTTGGTTAAATGGAGAAAAACTGCTCTTTGTCTTTTATGAAAATTGCATCCTTTTGCCCTCGTGGACGGTAGGAAGTGATTTGAAGGAGGTTGGGTCGTTACCTTGAGGTTAAGTAGATTCAAGTAGGTAATTCTCAGCACAATTCACAAGAATCAAAGTGGGTTTTTCCATCTTCTTTCCTGATCTGAGTATGACTAATCATTTGGATTTATACCTTATTTCCATACGCGTGCATATATAATATATGTATGTATGTTTGAGTGTGTATGTATCTATATACATGTGTGTGTATATATATATATATACGTGTGTGTGTGTGTGTGCATATATATACATGTGTGTTTATATATATATATATGTACATACATACATATGTATGTATATATGTGTGTGTATGTATATATGTGTATTTGTGTGTGTATATATATATATATATATGCGTATATATGTATGTGTATATATATGCGTATGTATGTATATATGTGTAAGCATATATGTGTATGCATATATGTGTATGCATATATGTGTATGCATATATGTGTATGCATATATGTGTATGCGTATATATGTATGCATATATGTGTATGCATATATATGTATGTATATATGTGTATGCGTATATGTGTATGCGTATATGTGTATGCGTATATATGTATGTATATATATGTGCATATATATGTGTATATATGTATGTATATATATGTGTATATATACATGTGTACACAAGCATACTTCTCCCTAGGTCATTTACTGGTTCCAGGAGACACAACGTGTGTTAAAAAACGCCATAAGTCAAATTATCTCATCTCTAGCCTAAACCAATAATAACAATACCCTGTTCTGTACTTCATTTATGAATGCATTTTCAATAATGCATGGTTTGATATGTGCTAAAATCTTGGCCATATTATATGCAATCCTCGATACAGTTGTCTGACTCAGCCCAAAAGATTGTGCAATTGCTACCACTTTTTCACCTTTTTTCATGGCGTTTTATCATAGACAGTTTATCTTCTTCCAGCATTATAGCATGACGCTTAACTCTTTCGCTGTGAATTT
>NW_021832384.1:45000-47500 GCF_006345805.1 Octopus sinensis | reverse complement strand
ACCATAAGTACAGAAATGTTTTGAAATTTTTGTCCGAATCATGATGTCCATATTTTTCTGCATATTTAGAAGAAAAATAATTCTCAAAAAAAATTTTACAAAGATTTTTGGAAATTTTTTTCAGAATCATAATCTCCGTATTTTTCTGCATATTTTGAGAAAAAAAATCTGAAAAAGGTTTAAAATGAAGGAAATAAGGGTGGGGGTGGTAATTTAGAAATGTCAATTTTTGCCAATTTTCTTGAGAATGTATATGTTTGTGTCGAAAAAAATAAATTTTTTTTTAAGGGTGGTTTTTGGGTGGGGACGGGCTGAAGTCTTGCCGTCTATACAATAAATAATACCTCTCCCACCAAATTTGTGGTATTGGGTCTATGCTAAGAAATTATTAAAGTGGCCAGCAGGCAGGATCGTTAGCGCGTTGAACGAAATGCTTAGCAGTATTTCTTCCGCTCTCCCTACCTGAAATTGCTGGCCTTGTGCCAAAAATAAAAACCATTATTAGTATCTTTATTGGTGAGAGCAATAATAGAGCTTTGCAGTGTTTTTCTTTCCAGTTCATAAGTTGCATGTTCAAATCCTGTTGAGGTTGGCATACACACACCATTGAAGTTACTCAGAATATCTTCTCCAAAATGTATGGCTTTGACTTTGTTTTCGTAATAACTAAAGAAAACCTCATATTTTACGATTATATTAACTGTCACACCATCCTTGGTACTTGACTGGTAATTGGTCTCATTGCTTTTGGAAAGATGAAAACCAAAGTAAGTCTCAACCTCATTTGAACACAGACACTGACCATAACTAACTAACTAGTACATGACTCTGCCAATTCTGTACCATTCCAAATAATACAGAAGAAAGGAAGGAAATTAATTTGGAGAATCAGTAGAGCATATGGCATAATGTTTTATGCTATTTGTGTTCTGGGTTCAAATCCTGTCATCTTCAACTTTCATCCATTCTGGGTTCAATAGAATAATGTCTTAATCAAGAACTGACATTGATTAAATCTCCTTTGGCCTTGTGTTGTGGCACCTTGGTGTTTGGATATCGGTGCCATGTAAAACACACAGATGCTGGTGCCACGTAAAAAGCACCCACTCTGTTGTGGATCCCTCTATCTCTCTCTCTCCCTCTCTCTAAGTTTCAGTAATTGGATTGTGTCCATGATAATTGATGGAAGCACTCCGTCGGTTCCGACAACGAGGGTTCCGGTTGATCCGATCAACGGAACAGCCTGCTCATAAAATTAATGTGTAAGTGGCTGAGCACTCTACAGACACGTGTACCCTTAACGTAGTTCTCGGGGATATTCAGCGTGACACAGAGAGTGACAAGGCCGGCCCTTTGAAATACAGGTACAACAGAAACAGGAAGTAAGAGTGAGAGAAAGTTGTGGTGAAAGAGTACAGCAGGGATCACCACCATCCCTGCCGGAGCCACGTGGAGCTTTAGGTGTTTTCGCTCAATAAACACTCACAACGCCCGGTCTGGGAATCGAAACCGCGATCCTACGACCGCGAGTCTGCTGCCCTAACCAATGGGCCATTGCGCCTCCACCACATGATACTTTGGACAAATGTCTTTTACTATGGCCTCAGGCTGATCAAAGCCTTGTGAGTGGTTTTGCTAGACAGAAATTGAAAGCAGCCCATTGTGTGTATATGTGTGTGTGTGTGTGTGTGTATATATATATATATTGCATGTGTGTCTGTGTTTGTTCCTTGCCACCATCACTTGACAATTAGTGTTGGTTTCTTTGCATCCCTGTAACTTAGCAGTTCAGCAAAAGACACCAATATAGTAAGTACTGGGGTTAATTCATTCAGCTAAAACATTCTTCAAAGTGATGCCCCATCATGGCCACAGTATAATGATTGAAAGAAGTAAAAGATATCTACATATGAGGCCAGCAATTTCAGGGAAGGAGAGCGGAAGAAATACTGCTAAGCATTTTGTCCGACACGCTAACGATCCTGCCTGCTGGCCACTTTAATAATTTCTTAGCATAGACCCAATACCACAACGGTGGTGCCCCAGCATGGCCGCTGCCTCCGCGGTGAAACATTTTTAAGGATATGTGCATTTTTTTTTTTTTCTTTTACTTGTTTCAGTCATTTGACTGCGGCCATGCTGGAGCACTGCCTTGACGGGCTTTTGTTGAACAAATCTACCCCAGGACTTTTTTTTTAAGTTTAGTATTTATTCTATTGGTCTCTTTTGCTGCACTGCTAAGTTACGGGAATGTAAACACGCCAACACCAGTTGTCAAGTAGTGATAGAGGAACAGACACAGTCACAGATATATATATATATATACATATACACCTATATATAGGCGCAGGGGTGGCTGTGTGGCAAGCAGCTTGCTTACCAACCACATGACTGGTTCAATCCCACTGCTTGGCACCTTGGTCAAGTGGCTTCTACTATAGCCTCGGGCTGACCAAAGCCTTGTGAGTGGATTTGGTAGATGGAAACTGAAAGAAGCCCA
>NW_021832384.1:7500-40000 GCF_006345805.1 Octopus sinensis | reverse complement strand
AAAAAAACCCACAAGTACTGTGCTCTCTTCTCCAAGTCATTAAAATATATAAACTGCTGTACTATGTCTGGATTCATTTATGTCACATCCCTAAGCAATAAACCTGTTAAATCTTACCCCCCCCCCCCCCCGTCCGTCCGTGCCACATTCCACTGCTTTTTCTTTTTCCCAGTTTGTACTTAGGCCTATTTTTTTTGATAAAATACGCATATTCTTTGTTGGAACATGTATGTATAAGAGAAGTGAACAAACTGTCTGAAATCCATAATTATACAACTTAATTTAGATATGAATCTCTTTCTCTCTATCTCCGCCCCCGATTTTTTTTTTTTTTTTTTTTCAAATTTTCTTTTTCAAATTTTCTTTATCTAATCATTTATGCTTCACTTACAGCTTCAAGTTGACATCTTATCAGATATACATATATATACAGACACTCCACCACCACCACCACCACCCACCATTTCTTTCTTAGAGATAACAAAATATAAGTCCAAAATGTATACAAAAGTTATGGAGGGCATTGCATAGTGTTCCTGTGTGAATTGGTTTATGTGTGAATGGGATTAATATTTTATGCAGCTATAAGTACAACACAAAGTTGCTTTTTATCTTCTCCCCTCTCTCTCTTTTTCTTTTGTTAGCAATTGCCTGCTTAAGGATTGAATGATTTAACTGAAGAAATTGTTTAACTCCACAGGTTACGTGTGTGTGTGAGTCAACTACCAAGTATAGGATCAAAAGGCATTTTAAACATGATCGACAACTAATAAAATACTATCCAATATGTTCTCTCTCTCTCTCTCTCTCTCTCTCTCTCCATTTTAGATTGTGTGTGATATAAGAAAAATTTAGCTACTATTTCTAGTAGGTAGATCAACTGTGTAGAGGTCCTCTCACTGTCATTTGCATTGTTTCAACCGCTGCTGTCACAGTGGCACACCATGGTTTCTCCCCATTTTAAACATGATCAACAACTAATAAAATACTATCCAATATGTTCTCTCTCTCCATTTTAGATTATGTGTGATATAAGAAAAATTTAGCTACTATTTCTAGTAGGTAGATCAACTGTGTAGAGGTCCTCTCACTGTCATTTGCAATGTTTCAACTGCTGCTGTCACAGTGGCACACCATGGTTTCTCCCCACCACCATTTATTTCTTTATGATTGAGGGACTTAAAATGGAATCTCTGCTAGAAACAGCAGCCTAATCTCCCTCAAAACACACAGCTAAACACACAGAGCCAGAGCCAGTTTCAGCCGGGTTGGTAATGAAAGGGTTAACTCTTTCATTACCAATCCGGCTGAAACCGGCTCTGGCTCTTTAGTACAAAAGCCTTGTTTTCATAAGTTTTGAATTAAAATCTTCCACCAAAACTTAGTCACAATTTACGTTCCTAACACTAGCTTGATGATAACTAAGTTATTTTACTAAATTCTTTGTTATATTAATGTAATTGAACGAAACACAAAGCCCCTCAAAATAAATACAGTAACGAAAGGGGACTAACATAGATTGAATTATGTGCTTTTGGATCCACACTGCTTGGGGATAAAGAAAAAAGACGAAATGGCCATAGCTTGATTGCCTTTGGTCATTGGCCTTCTCATTCAATTCTAACCTGGGGCTAAACAGTAGCAACAATAACATTCACAGCCTAGTTCTTAGATAAGCTTAGCCTTTCTGTAACTATATTACTAATTAAATACACTACCTTTCTATGTTTTCAATTAATTTTGAAGCTAATTGAGAATTTTGCTGACTTGGGAGTCACGAACCAATGTCGGTGGGAGGGTATCTTCCTGGTCACTCAACATATTAGAAATATAGCCAAATTCTTTCCAATTAGCCCTACCAAGCTGATAAGATATGGTTTGAGGAAGATTAAGGTGTTATTTCTTGCAAGTCTAATGAGTAAAAATATCGCCACCATTGATAAAAATAAACTACATATGATATGCAAGTTCAAATATCTGAGTGTTATCACAGACACAGGAGACTTAGGCCACAAAATAGAAGCATAACTCAGGAGCAACAAGATTGCCCTTAAAACCACTCAATACAATCTGGAAAGACAGAGCTCTTAAGAGCATTGAATTAAATCTGAAGACACTAGTTTGGCCTGGTTGCATTGTATAGATTTGAAAAGTGGACCTTAAAACAAAGGGCAATACCAATCTCAGAACATTTGAAAGGATATGCTACCAATGAGTTCTGGGGATCAACTGGATTGATCATCAATCAGCAAATGAGTTAGTAACTGGAGGAAATGGGGACAGAAAGGAGGGATTTTTGTCAACAGTCAGGAAATTGAAGCTGCATTATTTTGGGCTTGTCACCAAGGCCTAGAATCTCAGCACCCATTTCCTAAAGGGAAAAGTCGGTGGGAAATGAGGAATGGAAAGACTTAGACACAGACTTAGAATGGACCAGAAGAACTATAGCTGAATGCACAACCATGGCCAGAGTTGAGATTCAATGGAGATGGTGCATGCATCCATGGTCCCTGACCCTTCAGCATAGGTGGGAATAGACACAACAATATGTGAGGATTGATTCAATTTAGTTCAATGTTCACTGCTTTACACTACAAATATATAGTCCATGGCCCAGTATGAAAACAATGGTGGTGGTGGTTCACTAACCTTATATTCTTTCATGTTCCAACACAAAAAAAATGCCAACTTGGGGTCAAAGACATTCCAGTTGCAACCATTTTCTTTTTTTTTTTCCTTTACTGGTGTAATTTGAGGCAAATATGGCTACTATTTCTAGCCATTTGAGCAAACATGCAGGACCACCATCTCTAAATGATTGTTGCTATTTGTTTAACTCCAGTCCAGACCTAATTAAGAATAGCTATGATCATAGATGTACCAACAAACCAGTCTTTACTTTTTTTCCTTTTTTTTTTTGTCATAATGTATCTAAGACAACAGTATCCAAAGACTTTGTCTCTATTTTCCACACACTACATGAGAATGATCTAGCTACCATTTCTAACATGTTGAGCGACTACGTAAAGGACCTCTCAGTATGGTGATAATAATAGTGATTCTTGTTAGTTGCTTAGCGCCAAAACAGTCCTGATCAAGCAGGCCCATGATCAGAGGATTTCCAGCCATGACCATGCCACTTGTGGATATGTGCCTGTGTGTAAAATCTCAGACTATAATACTGCAAAGCACCATCCGATCGTGGCCGTTGCCAGCCTCACCTGGCCCCCGTGCTGGTGGCACGTAAAAGGCACCAACCAATTGTGGCCGTTGCCAGCCTCGCCTGGCACCTGAGCCGGTGGCACGTAAAAAGCACCCACTACACTCACGGAGTGGTTGGCGTCAGGAAGGGCATCCAGCCGTAGAAACATTGCCAGATCAGACTGGGCCTGGTGCAGCCTTCTGGCTTCCCAGACCCCAGTGGAACCGTCCAACCCATGCTAGCATGGAAAGCGGACGCTTGATGATAATGATGTATGTCCTGTATATCCTATTTTTAGGCTGCAGGATATGATTTGAGAGTGAGCTGGCTGCGATTTCTAGCACGTAGAGCACTCCCTCTGTGTGGTGGTGGTGGTGGTGGCAGTGATTGTGGTAGCTGTGGTGGTGGTGATAGTAGTAAAAGGCTGGTGAAAGCTTTCATGCTGGGCTCACTGGGAAATGTGCTAAGTAGTCCTTAGCAGTCAGTGCTTTGACGGCAACAGAAGTGAAGGAGGGGGTGCTGGGACTCTTTTTTTTTTTTTTTGTTCTTATCATTACCACTACCACCACCACCACCTCTACTTATGCAACTTGCATCATAGTTTTTTATAATAATAATAATGATGATGATGATGATAATAATAATAATGGTAAAAAATCACGCTATTCACATCCAGACAGCTGTCATACATAACTGGTGGTAAGCATATGGAAGTGACCTGATTTTTGTGATTTCGAAATCTCTATGAATGCTAGTGTGTATGGAAGGTAACAATGTGTGTGTGTGTGTGTGTGTAAAATGCGCAGGCACACGCGTGCTTTACAGAAGATAAGTTTCATCATCTTCACATCTGTCTGCATATAAGTAGATACTTGATGAAATATCTCTCACTTTGTGTGTGTGTGTATGTGTATTCTTTTATCTTTTCAGTCATTCGACTGCGGCCATGCTGGAGCACCGCCTTCAGTCAAAACAAATCGACTCTAGGAATTATTCTTTGTAAGCCTAGTACTTATTCTATCGGACTCTTTTGCCGAACCGCTAAGTTATGTGGATGTAAACACTCCAACATCGGTTGGCAAGCGATGTTGGGGGTACAAACACACACACACATACATATATACACACATATATATATATATATACATACATACACGACGAGCTTCTTTCAGTTTCCGTCTACCAAATCCACTCACAAGGCTATGGTCGGCCTGAGGCTTTAGTGGAAGACACTTGCCCAAGGTGCTACACAGTGGTACTGAACCAGGAACCATGTGGTTGGTAAGCAAGCTACTTACTACACAGCCACTATAAGAGGAGAGATTTTATCACATATCTCTTTATATATATACGCACTCACACATATATGCTTTCATATTAGTTGGACCTTTTCAAACCAACAAACCTTGGGTCCTGGCCATTACTTAACCATGGGAAAACCCCAAAAAACAGAAAGTGACCCCAAAAGGTAAACCCTTTGTAAACATAGTCTTGCCAGTTCATTCCACATATTTATTGTCTTAGCAAAGTTAAAACAAATCTTATATACTAATATAACTAATATAACTAATGATTTTTATAAACAGGGGTGGAGTGTTTTTATTGTTTCTTGGAGTATGATATACAAAATCAAAATTTCAAATCTGCTAGATCACTATAGAAGTTGCCAGGTTTCATTTGGTCTGAAGTGTATAATAATAATAATGATAATAATCCTTTCTACTAAAGGCCCAAGAGCTGAAATTTTGAGGTGGGGGACTAGTCGATTACATTGACTCCAGTGTTTCACTGGTACTTTATTTATCGACCCCGAAAGGATGAAAGGCAAATTTGACCATGGTAAAATTTGAACTCGGAACATTAGGATGAATGAAATGCCACTAAGCATTTTGCCCGGCATGCTAACGATTCTGCCAGCTCGCCGCCTGAAAATAATTATAATACTAATCTTTTCGAATGTAGATGCAAAGTCTGAAATTTGGGAAAGGGGTTACTTGATTACATCAACTCCAGTGTGTTAATAATATTGACAATGACTTTCCAACGACACAACAAAATTTGTCCCAACACACAAATTCACATAAAGAAGCTTGCAAACCAGATACAAAAACAAAATAACATATGCTTTTGCCAGCTATTGTGACTTTCTTAATGCCAAGAAGTAAAACTTACAGTATCACTCCTTATTTATCATAAAAGCAAATACCATAATGGAATAAATAATATCTAAAGTTACTATATTCAACATGAAGATGGTCGCCCAGCATCAAGAATATATATCTATAGTTGGATAGATATAAAGAGAGAAAATACACGTCTGTTTGGTGGCATTTATATGTCTGATCAAAATACCAGATGGGAGTAACAGTTTGCTTTCCCACCTAAATTTAAATTATGCTTGGTGAGATGAGTGAGAGGAAATAAACACCATGATGTAATAATAATAATAATAATAATAATGAAATTATTGTATACAGTGCTCAGGTGCATCACAACTTGTCAGAAAGTGCATATAAAGTACATGCAGCAATGTAGAAATGTCTGGAAAGTGAACATGCTTGTGTGTGTATGGAGGGGAGAAAATCAAGTGTAGTGTTGGCGAATCTCAGGAAGCATGGAAGTTTTGAAGGATGCAGTGCTCCGACAACTAACAACCGATAAACTCCCTGCTTAGTTGTTGGTTTTTCTTTTTCGTTTTTAAATCCGAGATTGCCATTTGTACATAAGATTCTCCTAAAAAAAGTGGATTGATCACAGCTAAAATGTCTTGAATTTATAAGTTTGCTTAAACAATATCAGCATCATTTTATGTCTATTTTTCCATTCTGGTATGGATTGGCAGAGTCACTCAGCATATTTTGCATCATCTGGCACACACACACACACACTCACACACACAAAGCAAACTAACCAATTTTATTTTGGTGTGTGTCTTATGATGTAACACAAAAGAAGTTGTCTTATTATTTGTGGTACAAGAGAGGTTGTCCTATTATTATTCTTTGTAGCATAAGAAAAGCTGTCCTATTATTCCTTGTGGCACAAGAGAGGTTGTCCTATAATAATTTTCTTATTGGCACAATAGTAATCATCCTATGCAAGCAGATTACAGACTCCCTTCTACCTTGCATCACTTTTCATCCAGAGTTGCTTCTCTCTTAGCCAGGTAATCTACCATGCAGCTTGCAGAGTCCATGTTTTGCCCATACATTCCATTCTTTGTACAATTTCTAAGCAAACCCCATATGCCCTTCCTAATTGCAACCACTTCATATAATCTACACACAACAGAGAGGTTGTTGTATGCAGGTGGAGCTAAAGAATCTGTCTAATCTATCATGCATCACCATTCAGAGGTACTGCCTTCATGACAGGTAGCCCCAAACTCCGATTATCTCACTACACCAACTGCCAAGTCCTGCTTCCCACAGTTTTTCATATCTTATTCAGCTAATTAAGATTTGTTCAAGTATTGCCAATGTAACCACAACAGTAGCCGAATAAAATAAAATCAGTGTCTTTGATTGTGTTCCATGGTTAAGTGCTTAACTTTTTAGCATTCAGATTACTATGTCAAATGTAATGCTTATTTATTCATATTGTGTGGAATTAATCATAGATTATCCCACAGCTTTGAGATTTTGATGACGTGATTGTAATATTTTTAGAATGACACTGTAGGTTATGTGTGGCTAGTTTTGAACATAAAACAGGTAGGATATTTGAGCTGAATGTGGCCAGTTTAAATGCTTATGGGTTAATGTGTTTGCTATATACATTTTTCTTTAACACCTTTGTAATCATATTTCTATTGAAATACACTTGCCTGTTTTTAATAATCTGCACCTATTTACACAGGTATTTTGGAACATTAATCAACATGAAATCATGATAGCAGATTTTAATTTAGATCATTTTAAGAGGTTTGTTTTATAGAACCAAGAGCAATCACAGGTGGGTTGGTATTAAAAGGGTTAACCAAATTTTCAGCAATTTCAATCATGGACAATTATAGGTAGCTTCCTCAAGATTCCTTGGCATAATGAAGTAGAAGAGGTGAGAAATGTATATATTTCTTTACTGCCCACAAGGGGCTAAACATAGAGGGGACAAACAAGGACAGACAAAGGGATTAAGTCGATTACGTCAACCCCAGTGTGAAACTGGTACTTTATTTATCGACCCCGAAAGGATGAAAAGCAAAGTCAACCTCGGCGGAATTTGAACTCAGAACATAACGACAGATGAAATGCCACTAAGCATTTCGCCCGTCGTGCTAATGTTTCTGCCAGCTCGCCGCCTGAAAAATGTATAAAAAAAAGGAATATAGTTTTCAAAGATGTTCTCTTAAGACTGTACATTCACTATTGCCTATTTAGAATAAATTCAATTTCAAAAGAAATTATGTATTTCATTGTTTTCTAACATCTTCCAACTGTCTTTATTGTTCCCAAAATAACCTTGGAGTTTCTACAAGTACTGCTATTAATGTATTAATTTTGTATTCAAATACTGCCAAGATCGAATTTGTTTATCTTTTTCAAGGGTCAATAAATCTATTATTCCTTCCCAGAAATCTGTGGATTTGGGCCAGAGGAAGAAATCAATAATTTGTCTTTGTGTATCTGTCTTTCTTTAAAATATTTCTTTTTTGGCATTTTCTTCCCAATTTCTGCTACAAGTTTCTAAATAAAACTGTAGCAGAAGTTTCGGGTGGTGGGGGTAATTATTTTCCTCCAGGTCAACTTTTGATGGAGCAAACCATTAGTCAAATGCTTCCTTTTTAACGGTATGATGTAATGTCTGTGAGATTAGGTTGCTATTTCTTGCAGGTTTAGATGCTGTGTAGTATGGGATCTCTTGTCGATGTGATTATTCATGATAAAATGTGAAATACATTTCTCCAGTTTATCAAATCAGCGTGAGGAAGAGAATCCCACAAATATATATATATAATGATTATTTCAGATTATCAGATAGATTAGCGATAGCAGGAAGAGAAACCTGTGTCTGTCTATTTAGCTATGTGTGTACGTGTGTACACATAAATTCTAGATCATCAAATATTAGTGATAGGAAGAGAAAAATTTATAAATATAAACAGGTTTTCAGGGTTTGTTGTTGTTGTTTTTTTTCTTAGCATGAGTCATAAGATTCTATTCATGCTGGGTTACCACCCTCAGTGTTGTGTTGTGTTGCTTATATTTTTATATTTGAAGTGTGGTGGATTGGCACAAACATTAAAGTGTCAGATAAAATACCTCACTATATTTCTTCTGGTTCTTTGCATTCTGATTTCAAATCATACCAAGGTCAAATTTGACTTACATTCCTTCCAGGGTTAATAAAACAATGTACCAGTTTACTACTAGGGTTAATGGTATGCATAAGCCCATCCCAGCCTTGTGTCTAAATCGGTAACAATTCTTACTATTATTGACTTGGCCTTTTATTCTTCCATGGTTGATGAAATAACTACCAGTTGAGCACTGGAGTCAATGTAATCAACTAGATTCACTCCTTCATGAATTTTGGTCCTTATGTCCATAGTAGATAAGATTATTATTACTGTTGCCTTACTGGCACACGAAAAAACATTCGAGCGAGATTATTGCCAATGCCACTGGACTGGCACCTGTGCAGGTGGCACGTAAAAAAACACCATTTGAGCGTGGCCGTTGCCAGTACCACCTGACTGACCCTCATGCCGGTGGCGCGTAAAAGCACCGACTACACTCTCGGAGTGGTTGGCGTTAGGAAGGGCATCAAGCTGTAGAAACTCTGCCAGATCAAGATTGGAGCCTGGTGCAACCATCTGGTTCGCCAGTCCTCAGTCAAATCGTCCAACCCATGCTAGCATGGAAAGCGGACGTTAAACGATGATGATGATGATTAAGGTGGTAAGCTGACAGAATCCTTTGCCCATCAGACAATTGCTTAGTGATATTCTTTCTCTGGCAATTTACATTTTGAGTTCAAGCTTCACCAAAGTTGATTTTTGCCTCTCATCCTTTCAGAGGTTGATAAAATGTGTACCAGTCATGTACTGTAGCTGATGTGATTTATTAGAAGTTTCCAGGACACTGTATTATTTTGAATTACACTACCTTTTGTTTCAGTTAATTTTATCCCTCTAGCATTCACATTATTCTATCAAAAGTAATGCTTATTTATTCGTACTTTTTTTTTAATTAATCATGCATTATCTTGTAGCTGAGACATTTTGATGAGGTAACCTTTTACTTGTTTCAGTCATTTGACTGTGGCCTTGTTGGAGCACCGCCTTTAGTCGAGCACATCGACCCCAGGACTTATTCTTTGTAAGCCTAGTACTTATTCTATCGGTCTCTTTTGCCGAACTGCTAAGTTACAGGAATGTAAACACACCAGCATCGGTTGTCAAGCGATGTTGGTGGGACAAACATATACACACACACACACATATATATATATACATACATATATACGACGGGCTTCTTTCAGTTTCCGTCTACCAAATCCACTCACAAAGCTTTGGTCGGCCTGAGGCTATAGTAGAAGACACTTGCCTCAGGTGCCATGCAGTGGGACTGAACCTGGAATCATGTGGTTTGTAAGCAAGCTACTTACCACACAGCCACTCCTACGCCTACATATACATATATATATATATATATATATATATATATATTATATATATATATATATATATATATATATATATATATATGTATGTATAATATATGTATGCTTGTATGTATACAAGGCCAGCGTTTGTTAATGTCGGTGAGGTAAGTAGGGTGGTTGTGTTACTGGTACAGAGTAGAATAGATTCATTAAGAATAAGAGAAAGAGGAGTCAATGTGTCAAATGCACAAACACACACACACACACGTATGTGTGTGTGTGTGTGTGTGTGTTGGATGATTCTATACATCAGCTGAGAGCGTGTATTGTGGATGAATATGTTTGTTTATTTTTCATTTTATATTTTAATTAATTCCATTTCTGTTTTTTTTTTTTGTTGATGTTGAATTCCTTTTGTTGTCTGTGTTTCTATGGCTGCTGTTGGGGGTGGGGGAGGGGCGTCAGTGCAGCTGTTTACAGTTTACAGTAAGTAAACAACCTCTCCTCCCACTATTATGTCTTTTTATAAAAAAGTTACTGTACCTGCTTTGCCTCTATCTACCCTGTTTATTGTTAAAGTGTCACTGAGCTACAGCAGCTAATAATAGCAATATTGATAGCATAACTACTATTACTATATATAAATATATATGTCACCACCACCACCACCATGATCACCGTGACCGACCAGGCTTTGTGTTGTTACACATCGCTGGTCACAATGCACTTCGCATTGTTTTTGCCTTCAAATGACGCCACCCCGCTGGCTAAGCGAGCAGGCCAACAGAAGAGAGAGTGAGAGAAAGTTGTGGCGAAAGAGTATAGCAGGGATCAACAACCACCCACCCACCCACCCTGCCGGAGCCGCGTGGAGCTTTAGATGTTTTCACTCAATAAACACTCACATCGCCCGGTCTGGGAATCGAAACCTCGATCCTACAACCATGTTTCATCAAACGAGTCCGCTGCCCTGACCACCACCATGATCACCGTGACCAACCAGGCTATGTGTTGCTACACATCGCTGGTCACAATGCACTTCGCATTGTTTTAGCCTTCAAATGACGCCACCCCGCTGGCTAAGCGAGCGGGCCAACAGAAGAAAGAGTGAGAGAAAGTTGTGGCGAAAGAGTTCAGCAGGGATCACCGCCACCCCCTGCCGGAGCCTCGTGGAGCTTTAGATGTTTTCGTTCAATAAACACTCACAACGCCCGGTTTGGGAATCGTCACCGCGAGTCTGCTGCCCTAACCATTGAGCCATTGCGCCTCCACACACATATATATATATATGGGTGTAGATGTGGCTGTATGATAAGTTTAGTTTCCAAACTCTCGGTTCTGGGTTCAGTCCAACTGCGCAGCACTTTGGGCAGGTGTCCTGCTGTAGTTCTGGGTCCATCCAAAATTTGTGAATGGATTTGGTTGAAGAAATTAAAAAAGAAGCCTGTCATGTGTGAGTGTGTTTGGGTTTTGTCCCTGAAGCTTAGCGGTTTGGCAAAAAGAGGCTGACAGAAAAAGTACCAGATTTAAAATAGAAAAAAAAAAACCCAATGTTTGATTTGTTCAACTGGGTCTCTTCACGACTGTGCCACAGCATAGCTGCAAGTCTAAAGACTGACACAAGTAAAAGATATATATTGTATGTATGTATATAGTGTACTGGCATTAGGAAGGGCATCAAGCCGCAGAAACCTTTCTAGAGCGGATAATAGAACTTGGCATAGCCCTCTGGTTTGCCAGCATAGACAATGATGGTATGTGTTTTGATAATTGTAGTAATTATCTGGGAATATTTTTCTACATTTATTACTTAATACTTCTGTCACATCCAACCAAAGTCACTCAGCTTGCTAAAAGTACGAGTTATGTAATGCACAGTATATATATATATATATATATATATATATATATATATGTAACCTCGTGAGTACCACTGGCGATTTTTTTCCTCTGTCTTCCCTTCTCGGGATCTTTTCTTCTCCTATGTTTCCGACGAAGAGCTCCGCTCGAAACGTTAAACCCTCCTTCTTCCCTTCTTTCCTGAGCATCCAATAATACTTTATTTGTTCCACGTCCTCGTGTTGTTGTGTTTTTTTTGTTTTTATGTTTTCTTGTTTGGATTAACTATATATATATATATATAATATGTATGTGTGTAAAGTTATAAATGACAAAGAAATAGTTTGATGAAATTTTATTAAACAAGAAGAAAATTCAAAAATCACGACAACTTGTTTCGTAACTTAAAAGCATGTCAATAATTTATATTATTATATTTAATGATAAATTACTTATATGTTTGCATAAATGCAAAAGATCTTTCAAAATAATGCAGAATAATGCTGTCCTCGTTTTCTCGTGTATCATACTATATATTGTTTTGTAGAATGATTTAGCAGTTTTTTCTGAGTATTACCAGATTATATTCATATATTGTGACTTATATAATTAAGATGGTTTGGTTGGATTTGACGGATATTTGGCTGAACCACCATGTAGCAGTTTCAACTGTGATTAATCAATTCTATCAATGGAGATTATATCTTATCATTCCATTAATGAAATGAAACTGTAACTGATGGAAGGGTGAACAGCAAATCCAGCTGTAGCAGGATGTGAACTCCAAATGTACAAGGACTTGACTAAATACCACCAGGTATTTCTTTTGACAGTCTACCAATTTTGGCATCTGCTGCTCTATGGATACAGTTAATTATCATCACCACCACTATCATAATTTATCTTTTTCATGCTGACATGGGTTGGGGGAGTCCTTTTACCACCAGCCACTTTACATCATGAAATGACTGCAGTTTATCTTGCCATTGAAAACTCTCAAAAAAGGGTGTTTATGAAGAGTTTAATTCATTTTAACAGTAAATTATTTTGATCTGTTTTCAAGTAAATTAATTGTTTTTCTTTCTTTTATTTTGATACAGGAAGCAGTCCCTCCAGTGAAAGTCAATCCAGTGTGCAGTCTGGGGCAATGGCCACATTTAATCATGCTGGAAAGAGCAAATCAAGTACTGTCCACCATCGATCGCCCATTCGTCCATTTTTCTGCTGTGGCAGTGAACTGTCCCTCGTCAGTATCGTTGAGCTCCACGAGCGACAAACTGCTACACTTTCGTTAACTTCAGGCTCCTCGCAGATAAGTAGTGAACCGATCTTGTTGAAGCAGCATGCCCTATCTGACTCCCTACAGATTGAACAAACCAAAAAACACACAGATTGCCCCTCTTCGTGCCAACATTGCGGATACAAATCAAATGTCGGTATGGAAGCTGCTTCAGGCTCGTGTTCAGGATCGCCACCAAAGAATAAACACAAGAAACCTTGGTCTATCAAATTTCGAGACAAACAATCTAAGCAGTCCCGCTACATGGGTTACTCACAACCCTGTGTCGGAACTTCTAGATGCTCAAACTTTTCCAGTTGTGAACACCAGCTGATACTGGCCACTTGTTCACAACGACCATCATCTTCCAACTTCATGTTGACTCCATCTTGCCAAATCTCCACAAACACTGTCTTGCGTTTACCGAAGAGTCGCCATCATCGGAAGCACCATTCAAAGAAAACTTTATTCAGTCCTGTCGACAAGCAGCACCATCGAATGTCAGCCAGGCAGTTTGCTGGATCTTTAAACAACATTAACAACACTTCGAGTTCAGTTGGCTGTTCCACTGATAACATCGGCACAACTTGTCATCAACAACAGCAACAGGAGGGTCAACAAACTAGTTCCAGAATTGCTGGAAGCCACGTAGATAGAAATACATTTTGTGCATGCCGCAATTTTCGGTCTGTTTCCACATTGGCACCTAACGACCAACTCTGCTCGTCGTTCCAGCAGAGCTGTTCTCTGCAGGCTAATCCCGGAAGCCACAGCCAGTTCTCTCTAGATTATTTCAACGACGACGACTTCAACGATGCACCCATTCAGGATTACCCACCACACGAAGCTACCAACAGCGACAGCTACCAGCGTGTTCACAGTCGTGTCGAGTACACCCACTGTCTAGTGCCTGACCTGCAGCAGATTGCCAACTGCAGTTTTTACTGGGGGGTTATGGATCGGTACGAAGCAGAGAACCTGCTTGACAACAAAGCCGAGGGAACATTTCTGTTGCGAGACAGTGCACAGGAGGATTTTCTTTTCTCCGTCAGTTTTCGGCGTTATGGAAGGTCTCTTCACGCACGCATTGAGCAGTGCAACCACAAGTTTAGTTTCGATTGCCATGACCCGGGCGTCTTTGCAGCTGGTACCGTCTGCCGCCTGATAGAACATTACAAAGACCCCAGCTGTTGCATGTTCTTCGAACCAATGCTTACTCGACCCCTCACCAGAACTTATCCATTCTCCTTGCAGCATCTGTGCAGAGCTGCCATCTGTAGCTTTATCACTTACGACAAAGTGTCGGAGCTTCCCCTCCCACTAGCCTTAAAAGACTTCCTCAAGTATTATCATTACAAAATGAAGGTTACTGAAAAGCATTTCTAATAGATCAGACATTTTAAACAGTCACAATTTCCCCCCACCCCTTTTTTTTTTTTTTTTTTACCATTATCATCGTCACCATCATCATCATCATCATTTAACATCTGTTTTCCATGCTGGATGGGTTGGATGGTTTGACTGAAAGCTGGGGAGCTGCACCAGGTTCCAATCTGATTAGAAATCTCGCCAAATCAGATTGGAACCTAGTCCAGCTCTCCAGCTTACCAATTTTCTGTAAAACAGTCCAACCCATGACAGAATGGAAAATGGACGTTAAATGCTGATGATGAAGCAGAATTTAAGAGAAAAAAATGAAAACAATATAATAAAACTGTTGACAAGAATAATAACAATGGTGGCAATGATGATGATGATGATGATTATTGTCATCATCACCATCATCATTATAATGTTTGTTGGCATGTGTTCTTGCTCTCTTTCAGGTTTAAAAATAAATATATATTTTAAGGACACATGTAACATTGTTCATAATAATGATAACAACAACAAAGGTCAGGGTGGGCAAGGGTGGGTGTTCCCATTTTCTTTTCTCCATTTATTCATTCTGTCAAATTTTCATAGATGATGATGCAACAGAATTGGTTTGAACTAATTTACTTGGCATATTGTTAAGTGATTTAAACTATCTCTCTCTCTCTTTTAATTCTTAAATCTCTTTTTACTTTTGTTAGCCATGACTACACACACACACACACGCACGCACTTTTTAGGCCACAAATATACCCCCTTCCCCCCATTTGTTTATTTTACTTAACCCACTTCTTTGATCTATTAATATCAGATAAATATTTTATAAGCCTAAGATGAGAAGTAACTCTCAATAAGAACTCACTTGGACTGTGAAACCCATCCTTTGCCAGCAAAGAAAGCGGATGTAAAAAGATGATGGGTTTTTGTAGTCTCTCTTTCCTGTCTTCTTAGCTCTCACACATACACTAACCTCTATATTGAGCTGCAAACACAAGTTAGAAAAATATGTTCATTAACCTTTTAACTGTCAGTTTTTTCTGTTAAATGTAAAGATTGTTCACATTGTTTTATCTCATAGCTTCAAGATTTCAATGATGTCATTTGTATATTTTTACAGCAACATTCATTATAGGGAAGGTGTTAGTATCCAGATATGGCTAGTCCAAGTATAAAACGGAATATTTAGGCCAGATATGGCTAGCTGTTAAATGCTAAAACGTTAAACCATTCATGGGGAATGTGTGGCGGAATTGGTAGAGCATCAGATGAAATATCTTGTGAGATAAGTACAGGATGCTAATATAATCAGCTGTACTCTAGATGGCAATGCCCTAGCATGGCCACTGCCAATAACAAACCACCACACCAGAAAGGAATAAGACACACAATTGTAAAATGGATTAGGTAGTGTTTCATTGAGTTTTTGGACATCCCATTAAAGTTATTAATATTATGATCCAAATATGGTCCTTTTCCATACCGAAGTGCTACTAGGTGAAATTTGTTGATTTTACTAAATTAATTATATTTCACCCTTTAAATTAAAAAATTTTTTAAATTTATATTTTTCACCGGAATAGTTCAATACTGAATTTTTGTTCCGAGTAAGCAAGTTGTTACCGAAATGCATTGCGAAAAAGCCCGCCATTTTCATAGATATGTAAAGATAAACATTCGTACATGCTGCGGCGAATTCTATGGTTGGTTGTCGGGTATGTGATGTTGTGTTTTTTCTTACATGTCTTGAGTTCGTTGCACTGAAGAGCATAGAATGCATATTCTGCATTGATTGCGAAATCACAGGTGATATGTAACTAAATTCTGTTTTTAAATGACTCGCTTTGAAGTTTTGCATTCGGTACAATTTATTTATTTTAGTAGTTTTGACTGCAAAAGTCCCTCCTAGCGTGCGGTACCTATGAATAATAGTACCTTCTATATAATATAAATATATATATATATATATATATATATATATTGGACTCTGCACTGTAGGTCAGCTATAGGTGGGCCATTGAGATGTTCTGTACGAGCTTTGGACCTTTTCAAATTTAAAGTATTTGGTGACCATTGAGTAATTGATGTCTTTTGTGTCACATTTTGTTTAATTTTTACTTACATAAGCATTTTCATTGGTAGAAAATAGAGGAATAGATGGGGAATATTTTGATCTGTAAGATATATGTGGACCATGGATAGAAATACAGTCATGACCAAAAGTATAGAACATTTTTTTTTTTAATTAAAGTTATGCCCAAGCACAATTCAATTCAAATATATCTTTGGACATTGAATATAAAAATTCTAATTTTCAGGCCTATGTTCCAAACTTTTGGCCATGACTGCAAAATAGACCAAAAGTGGACCATTACCAAATAAGTTTCTGATCCTTGGCTCTACATACTGCCTACCTAAAGCTTTGTATTGAGCATTAACATTTTGGAACCACAAGATAGTGAAGGTGTGTGCCTTGTTAAGGCATTCAGGCCATGGGTTCACATTGCTCCTCTCTATTTCAGCAGCATTGAGTACCAACCAGGTGCTGGTGCAGCCCTCTCTCTCTCTCTCTGTTGAGATAGCTGAGATTTGATTTAATGAGCAGCCAAAGCAATTAGCAAAAACATAGTATATGTTATCAAGCCATACTCTCTTGCAAGTGATGACTAAGTGGGGTTTTTTTTATCACTACAAAATAAAAAAAATATATATAATATACAAGAAAGCAGCTGAAGATTCATTCGGTTACCTGTGCTTACTATTATTCTAATTAAGGTGTTTTGGATGACATCATTCTGAAAAAAAAAATGCATGTGGTGCAAAATTCTGAGTAATGGTAGTGAAAATTCTGGGGTTTTTTTAATAAGTATATAAACACTACTACATGTATTGAATATTATTTTATAAACCAAAATTGAGTGTATCCTATCATCATCTTCATCTATGCAAACATAAGAAAACAAAGGCGGGGATTTCTCTCCAGCACAGTCAGTCGCAATATGTTGCAGTCCTTTGTCATTTTTATCTTCAGATCAGCCTTTACCATTCCTTCCCATGTCTTGCTTAGTCTGCTTCTTCTGTGGGATCCTATCACTTGGTCCATTCTGCTATTTACACTGGTGTCTGCAAGTCATCAGAGGACCTTCTATGCAGTCACTTAGTCTGCTAGTAATAGCAACCAAATCACACCCACAGTATCTGAAATGAAAGTAAACACATTGGTCAGTGTGGTTCCTAATATATTTACAAAATGATGATATGGTTAAAGACCGTATCAACTCATGCCTGATTCAGGTCTGAAATCACAACTGGCCAAGTTGACAAAGTTTCGGGTTGAACAGACAGCTGGGCCTTGTAACCCATAGCCTTGACCAGTGGTCAGAGAGAAAGAAGACATTCATTGTTATTTCTAATCTCTCCTAAGGAAACGGTCTCCATGAGGGTGGAATGTCAGACTGATGACCAATCAATCTATTCAAGAAAATTCTCTTTCTGTTTTCTCCTTTCTCATTTTGTCCTGCCAACTCCTTCCTCATTCTTCACCTGGCAAGTAGCAATGTTACATTTTTTTTTTTTTTGTGTCTTCAAATTGATGATAATTGTTCCTCTAAAAGAAAACAGTATGGGGGGGGGATAAAAGAAAGAAAAGCAATTGCTTCACATGTCATGAGGGTTTCAGTTTTTAGAGTGAGTTAATTTATATCCTATTGTACATATATTCGTGTCCTTGAGCAAGGCATTTCATTCCCCATTCCCCATTGCTCCAGTCCGCTCAACTGAAAATGAGTTCCAGCACTAATGTGGTTGTAGCCACCTTTCCATCCAACTGTCAGACTCCTGGCATTTTAGAGGGTCAAGATTAGGGGTGCTAAGAACATGTCTATCTCGCCCCCTAAAATAGTTAGTGAAAGCATGGTATTTGCTGAGTCATATTCACTTGTGAGTAGTTCAAGGTGTGTTTTTTTTTTAATTTTTTACTTGTGTTTCAAGGTGATGGAGTGGTAGAAATTAAAAAAGTAAACTTAAATATTAAAAAAATTTTTTCTTTCTACCTAGCTAGCTATTTCTATTTCTCTCCTTTTTGCGTTCACATCTTCATCAGGGTTGACTGTACTATCATACCTCCATTATTAATGAAGCGAGTGCTAATCAATTATACACAAAGGTTGAATGTATACTGGAGGGAAAGTCAAAAGCAGTGGACTAGCTACCAGTCCAGGGGCAGTTTTGTTTCATTCACCACTTCAAAAAGTAAGCACTAACTTCTGTGGGATTTTTTTTTGTAATAAACGCACATGGACTTATCTCCACACACACAAATATATAATATACATACATACATGTTTACAAAATTTGTGTGTGTATGTTATTGAGTGTTTCATCAACACGATGAAATAATTATCAAGTATGTAAAAAAAAAGTAAATATATATACTTATATAAATTACCAGGGTGTAAAAAAAAATTGAAAATTCCACTAAAAAGGTAATATAATGGTGACAAAAGCAACAATTTCTTTAAGAATTGGAAACTTATCTTATTGGAAGCAATTTGTAATATGACAAAGAGAAATAATTTATTGTTTGTTACACTATAATTTTTGTTGTGTTGACTTTATTTATTGTCTTTTGTCTTGTTATTTATATTTGTATATTTTATACATATAAATATCAACATATATATATAATATATATTTAAAATTTAGATTCAGATGATTATGGTACTTAAGTTAAAGGCACCAGAATTTAGTATGGTATTACCCATATAATTCAAAATGGGGTAATTATAATCAAAATAAGCAACAAGGATATCCAGAGGTAATGCAGTACGATCGTTTCATGCAACTCCATTTTATTGAACATTACATCAATTTAAAATGTAGAGCAATCTTCAGTTGCATAGAAATATAGAATTTAGTTAAATTCGAAGGATTCGTTTGTATAATTTTCTTTTTATCCAAAATCACCAAGAGGATAAGTAGATAGACAAAGAACATGTTTTATTAACAACATCACGGTTGTAACTGAGATTTTTTTTTTTTTAAATGAATCCTTCGAATTTAACTAAATTCTATATTTTGGTATATTTTAGTATATACAACTGGATGTCCTTCCTAACTCATGCTCATGCTGTTTCTGGCAAATCTTCCCAACACCTCCTCCCCCACCTGTGTTCACCTCTCGCTGTATTCTCCTCTCCACTTTCCACTCTGCCTCACGAACCTACCTGCATACAATGCACCCCTGTCGAATCACTTCCCCTCAGTATATCCTCCTAACTCTTCTCTTCCCTCTAATTGCGTACTTCTCCTTTCTCTCCTTTTGCAACCTCGTGAACCCCACCAACACCTTATCCAGTCCCTAGTCTACTTCACTATATACCGCCGCCTTGTAACTTGGATGTATATCCCGTCACATTTCCACCATTCTGTCTCTCTCCCCTATCCAACATGTCTCTCTTTTACTGCAAGACACCTATTTTTCTCCTTCAGTTTATACTCTGACACAAAACTACTTTCCTCAGTTCCTCCCACCTGAGTTGAGGTCTTGCAAGACCCCTCAACTTGGTAGCATCACTGCTGCTGGTGCTACATAAAAAGTATCCTCTGTGTGAAAAGTCTGGCTCCATACACGTTAGCATATGTCAGGTGCATACAATTGACAACACAGTTAATTAAGATTTAATCAGTGAGTTCTATTCAACACATCTTTACACGTGGAATCCATTAGATGAAGGCATTTTCAAAGTTTTGGCCGATAAAGTTGAACTCAAAAACCCTACGAGGCATGAATTGCACGAAGCCATTTTGCAGTCTTGGGAAGAGCTATCTGAGCGGAAAATTCGTGGATGTATTCAACATCAAACTCATGTTCGGCGTCAAATAGTTGACTGTCGTGGTGGTAACAGATTCGTGTTATAAATTTTGTGTTTATTTTTGTTTCATAATATATATTTTTCGGATGCAGCCAGACTTTTCACACAGTACACTTTGTTTAGTGATTTGATGTTAGGAAGGACATACAGTTGTAGAAACCATGCCAAAGCAGACAGGGTTTGGCACATTCTCCTCACCAGCTCCTGTCAAACCATCCAACTCATGCCAGCATAGAAGGAGAACGTTAAATGGTGATGATGAAGCCAAATTTTGACAGTCTTTTCGCTCAAAAGTTTTTTAAATTGCTTATGGTACATCGGCAGTAAAGTGGAAGTCACATCCTTTCTATATATTTTCTTGCCCGGTATATATAACCCACACTCATGTGTCTTACATTATTTATTGACTGTGTTACTTTTTAAGAAACTAGTTTTTAGTTGCACAAACGAAAAAGATCTTCTTAGAAAAATGAAAAGATTGTTAACAGGCTTTCATCCGCCTGTCAACTATTTGCAATGAGTGGATGACAACAAAATCATAGTGGTGGTGTGCCACCCTATTGTCCGATCGCAGTAGCACCAAGTACGAGTTTTACATTTTGTTGACCAAAATTTAAACGACTATACAGCTGAACTGAAAGAAGATGAAATTGAAAAACGGTACTCCCATTTCGTACTTTATGGTTTCATATTTTATTCCACAATAATGTCTCAATATTGTATTTGCTCGCACAAAATATTTTTCAATCAAATAACCCTGCAAAATGGAGTGCGTCGTATATGTTGGAAAATTCGGTAACTACTCAGTTTTTCAAATGTGAAATATTAGACATAATTTCCATTTTAAGAAAGCAAAGCAACTCTTGGGCATCAGTTCTGCACTTAGTGGTTGGTCTAGTCATAAAGTTAACACTATATAATGCCTCTCTTTTCAAATATAATTTCCAACACACATAATCCTAGAATTTTATAATTCTTCATGCATGCCAGTTACTGCTATATCAACAAACCCTTTGTCGGTATGCCTACCTTCCTACCATCCTCTATCAGTCTCGGTAAGTAGTGGCCCATTCGTCATTAGTCTTTGACAAAAAAAAAAAACTCCTGTGACTAAGCAAGTCCCTCCTATCATGGTATCTCTTGTCCCCAGCTGCCTCCGTCACACCATAAGCTCTCTGCCTGTCCAGTTTAGCAACTATTGTGGATTTCCTTAGCAACTTAATGATATGAAGTAGAGATTCGAGATTTTATCAAACAGTCGTAACCTATTTTTATGGTTAAGCATTCTGGACCCCATTAAATACGAGAATCAATCCTTTCTAATATTGAACCCAAATATGTAGTCAGTTTAATCAATCCTGAAACGAAAGTGACCCATTGAAGTAGACAGTAATTCTGAAAGAAAACTGATGCTGAGTAGAGGACACGCTTAAGACTTGCCACAGATGACTCCTCTTTCGTGCCAGTCGCCCGAGAAAATACACGTATGCATTTGAAACAACAGAGATGAAAATAATAGTGTCTACATTGTTTACAACACCTTGTACACACAAGACGTAGAAAGGTACTTACTGCAGGATTTTGTCTCTAACGAAAAGATGTTTTCTTAGATTAAACCTGGGCCCTGCCTGGTCAAAATATACTGAATGGCAGACAACTCAGGACTTCACCCTAAATAAGGCGTGTGTGTTACTTTTTTTTTTTTTTTTGCTGCTTTCTTTGACGGTAAGTTGTTTGACTACTAACCGTGTGGTTCAAACAGTACACTAGAAACCCAGGAAACATGTTCAGATCTGACAACTGTATCACTGATGCAAGAGTAAAACGCATGCCTTCATAGTTAACTTAACCCTTTATCTTTCAGGGTTTCATGAAATAAGGTACCTTCACAAAATATTCGTGCCTTTGCTAAAAATATGCAACAAACTTGACCTGTTGCCCAGTTCCCCCATTAAATTATCCATGTTTTGCATGCAATCAAAGCAGGTCTGGTGGTAATCTCATATCATCAATTGTGCGGTTGTATACTGCAGTGACCCATAAGTTTTAGGCTCTTCCCACTTTCCCCACCTTTGAGTCTCACAGACTCTGCTAAGGACCATAGACAGGTGGAAAGGTATCAGCTAGGTCCGTGAAAGAAGTGAATGTTCTACAAAACCAGTAAAGTTCTCACAAACTAGTGACGGCCTTTTTAGTTCACAAGACTGCGCAAATTCATGTACTGTGAGCGGCAGAGCTGTCGCTAAGCCCCTGCGGTTAAGGGGGCCCCATGTTAAGATATAAGTACATAGATGAGTCATCTATTTACTTTGGTTAAGGTGTTGAACAAGAATTAAACTAATCTACGTTAACTGAAAATTTCAAGAAATAAAATGGTGATACATTGTACCTGCAAAAGGTCTTGTAAAAATATTACATTGTATCATGAATGTGTACCAGACTTTGTGGATTGCCTATGATATCTACTGAACACAAACTTAGCTCTCAGTTTGATTATTCTGAACTGATCGACGATTTCGCGAAGCGAAAAGTGCGGCATGTTTGTCTTTGAAAGTTGTCTGGTTTATAAAAGTGCTCTTCTATTCACATTTGGAAGTTTTATCTATTGAAATTTGTAATGGACTTAAATAAATTTAACTTGTACTTTTAATGTTCTTTGGGATTACGTGAAATATTGAAATTCAGATAGAATAAAGTAAAATGCAGCAATGAATAAAAGGTGCGTAGATTATGAATCTTGATTGAAGGGATAGGGCCTCTAAAAGCCACGCGACTGAACTGATGAGAGGAAAAGCATTCTTATATTTGAGCAGTGTTATATATTATACACACATAAGCACATATATTCAGAAAGATAAACACACACACATATATATTTAGACCGAACATAGAAAATACAGATCTCCATATCAGCTCGCCTTGGATTTCTCTTATAGCCAATGGTGACGCCGTGGACCTAGTCCTGGAGGAAGAATTTGGAGTTTAAGTTCAAATTGTTTGGAGGACTACTACGTGTATTCTATACAGAACATAGCTAGCTCTCACTATTGCCTATATATATATATATATACATAATGAGAATTTACAAAAAAAAAAAAAAAGACGAAGACGGGTGTATAAACAAACATGTATTAGTTTAACGCTCAGGAATTGAAAAAAATCTTTTACGTTTCGAGCCTTCCACAAAAGGAACACGGAGAGAAAAACATATATATATAAATCCTTAAAATCCTTAAAAAATGTTTTAGGCCGCGGCCATGCTGGGGCACCACCACTATATATATATATATATATATATATATATATATATATAACGGGAAGCTTTATGAAAATAGACAAAAGACGAAGGCAGGTGGAAAACAAACAAACAATTGTATTAGTATGGCGCTCAGGAAATATAAATAAAACATAGTGAGAATTAACAAAAGACGGGTGTGTAAACAAACAGATGTATTAGTTTAACGCTCAGAAAGTGAGAAAGTCTCTTATGTTTCGAGCCTACGCTGTTCGACAGAAATAAACAGGGAGAGAAAACAAAGGGTTTGATGGCTAGCGAGCTATCATGGCGAATATATATATATATATATATATATATATATATATCAGAGAGGAGTCAGTATGTTCAAAGAATTAGAATTCCCATCTTCGCAATCTTAATTTTGGTTGAAATTTGGCTACTGGTTTCCTCGGACTGTTGTAGTTTATGCTTTCCTACTAATAATAAACTCTTGGCACAAGGTCAGCAGTTTTGGAGGGAGAGGAACTCGATTGCACTAACCCCAGTGCTCGACCAGTACTTATTACATCAATGCTGAAAGGATGAAAAGCGGAATTCATAACAATAATAATAATAATCCTTTCTACTATAGGCACAAGGTCTGACATTTTTCGGGAGGGTATTACATTGACGCCAGTGCTCATCTGGTACCTCATCGACCCCGAAAGGATGAAAGGCAAAGTCAACCGCGGCGGAAATAATAATAGGTGATTCCATGACTTCTGATCTTAACTGATTGGAAGTGTTATCATGTACATGTTTTGTCTTGATGTAAAAGATGGGCTACTGCAAATATTCTGCCCAATATCACAGATTTGCTTGTCAGTTGCTTGACGTTAACCAGTTCAGTATGTCTCTTAGTAGCTGATACTATGTGCATCTCTGTTCACGAGCAGGAGTAGTGGAGGAAGGACATCATAGCCATGTGTTGAGAAGGGATTCGTTGAGGTTTGAATAGGTCATCCCTGGAAACATAGGTGTTTCGTTCAACATCCTTATTCTGGAACCTTTTGAGCGGGATGGGCTACTCAACCTGAAGAAAATTCTAACTGGACCCCACCTGCATGACTGTGTGCTATTTATCTCGAAATGAGATCACCGTGTCACACACATTTGGCTGTGATGCATGTGCCTGATGTACCCTTATCAGATGGATAGCCATGATGGGTATACTGCACTTCGTGTATTTGTATTCCAACGTCACTTTGATGGCCTGTGCTGCTCTCTCACTTAATCATAATAATAATTTGTGACACAGGCACAAGGGCCATTTATTTGAGGGTTGGGTTCACTCGGTTATATTGAATTATATATTTTATTTATTTCGGAATTATGAATGGTATAATTCATATCTGTGATTTGAACTCATAATATTAAGGGAACTAGGGCCAAGTGTCTCACTGGAATATTTATCCTAGCTCAACCTCAAAAAATGTACCCCTCTACACATGCTGCTCAAGTTTTTGCAAAAACCGCTTAGCAATTTCAAAATACGAATGGTCATACCATAGAAGCTTTAGAAAAGAACTTAATATGACTCTTCAAGAAATTTGGTTTAAACAAAATTATTACCTCTGGCTACAGTGAACTTCTTGGACATTACTTAGACATCACTACAGACATGTATCCTTCTAAAGAGAGCTTACGGAGACTATATTTACAGGAATTAAAAAATTTAGTAACTGACGTTAGACGAAAACTTTATTTATTTTCAAAATAACAGCACCCTGTTACAACGAAACATCTGTGAGAAGTTAATATACAAGGATCATCCTTCATTCTGAAGAGAGTCAGGGAGAGGGATATAACTTCGTTCAATCAACCTTGACATCTCAGCAAGAATTGCAAGGAAATCTTTATCCTTCGTTAGAACTAATTCTCAAGCACTTAAATACCACAAGTTGTTTAATATACATAACGTTATGGTCAGTTATTCCTGTCTAGATAGCAGTGCGTGGTACAACAGAAAAGGTATACACTTGCACAACAACTATCTAAACACCTACCGGCAACTGCTGAAATCAATCCACCAGCTAACTGATTGGGTTCTACCGTAGAAACACTGAGGCAATGTTTATATGGTGACACTCATTTCATTTCAAGGAATTTCAGGGAAACCGCAGTCAATGACCCCAAGACCAGCATATACTTCTCTATGAACAGAAACAACTCTCATTTTTTCTGGGCATTTTAGGACTAGGAAAAGACCTACCCAACATACTCAAAAATCCTCTTCCTTATTCATCCAAGTGCATAATGCCAGTTTTGTCACTCTGAGAAACTGTACATATTGCATTAACTTTCTGAATCCATTACCAAAATTATGAACTTTCATAATACTATCACCAGCAGAATTCACTATTAGCTAGCTAATAGTGAATTAGTTCATAACACAGTTTTATAATTTTCTATTGAAACTACACTGATATGAACAGTGGAATTTCCAATGAACGTAAGAACGACTATACTTAACTAATGCGTTAGAATTGTCCGACATTAAAAAAAGGTTCAGCAATATGAATGAATATTAAACATTACCTAAAATAAAATCAGCCACTTTGGGATTCGTAACGCTTATAGCCAGAATATCTGGAAAATTAGAAGTATCTTAAGCCTTTGCACATTACTGTCAAACCAATTCGCTTGCAACATGTTAAATACATATAATGTGGTAGGACAGAGAACCACGTAACAACGATGCGAATTTGTATATTTTGGTATAGTTTCTCCTTCTTATACAAAAGACTATTCTGATGATAAATAATATTGTCTAAACCAGGGGTGGGGAACCTTTTCGTTCATGAAGGCCACCTTACAATTCATCACCCCTCATAGAACAAATATTGAACAAATATTGTTTTATGTTTATCCTTAGGCTTAGGCCACTAAGTAATTTGATAGAAATGTCATTAAAAAAAAAAGAAAGACAGGTGAATAAGAATTGGAAATATGACATTGTTACACATTCATATCTGTGTGTTTGCGTATGCCAAACTACTCCCCACTCTTGGCACTATTTTGTAGTGAATAGTACAAACTGTGTGTAAAGTATATAATGTATTACTACGCTGTAATGTAGTCGTCCGTGTATCAGGTAATGAAAATAAACACGTAAATATAAACAATGGTTTTCATTTGGATGTCTTTCCCATTAGAACCCAAACTACACATAACAGACATTTTCAAATATTTTACTTAAGTAGGAACTTTATTTTGATAAGTAAATTAATAATAATCTTTTTAAAAAAGTCAAGCCGAGAATATGAAATTTCGAAATATTTCCTTTAGACATGTATTTACTCTTTCTTCAAATTAATGACTTCTTTGAGTTAGCTTTTTTTTGAGAAAGCATTTTGATATTAGGTTCTAACAGAGTGGTTCTTAGTACCAATTGGTCCTCTGCTCATCTGGAGGCGCAATGGCCCAGTGGTTAGGGAAGCGGACTCGCGGTCATAGGATCGCGGTTTCGATTCCCAGACCGGGCGTTGTGAGTGTTTATTGAGCGAAAACACCTAAAGCTCCACGAGGCTCCGGCAGGGGATGGTGGTGATCCCTGCTGTACTCTTTCACCACAACTTTCTCTCACTCTTACTTCCTGTTTCTGTTGTACCTGTATTTCAAAGGGCCGACCTTGTCACTCTCTGTGTCACGCTGAATATCCCCGAGAACTACGTTAAGGGTACACGTGTCTGTGGAGTGCTCAGCCACTTACACGTTAATTTCACGAGCAGGCTGTTCCGTTGATTCGGATCAACCGGAACCCCCGTCGTCGTAACCGACGGAGTGCTCCCCCCCCCTGCTCATCTGTCATTTGTGTTCTCAGTGAATTCTTGATTCGCGTCAAGTACGAGAATGTGGATTCGCAACAGTGTTGTAGAAAAGCAGAAGTCAGTCGGCGTGCATGTTCACGAAGACGAGGATATTCTATTGCCTGCTCCACTTGTTACTCTTCGGGAGCCTTTGGTACATCAACTAACCGAGGCTGAAAAGCAGGTTTCAGAGCGGTGTTATGCTTTTCAAAATCACTGAATCTTTTGTTGTTTTCTTCTATTAATGAGTCTAAAACTGACTTCTATTCTTCAAAAGATCCAGTGATATATGCATTTTCACTCATTACCTTCGTAAACTGGGGAAAGCGTTCCTCTGAAAGTTTTGATTTAGCCAAAAGACTTTTTTCTAAATACCTGAATTTTTTTGCCAGATAGCGTAAATAGATTTATTTCTGCCGTGCAACAAAATGTTTTACTCATTTTGTTTTGATATAACATCATATAAAAATGCAACATCTCTATAAAAGTTTGGATCTGATAAATCACAATGTTTGTTGTTTCCTTTGAAAAAGTCAATTATTTGATTTCGTAAAGATACGATTTTGACCAATACTTTCCCTTGTGACGGCCAGCGTACTTTTGAGTGATAAGGCAAATCTACACTAATTACTTCATCATCCCATCATCAGCATGCTTCTAAATTGATGATGCTTCGTGGCATTTGCTCGAATATAGTTTATAATACTTATAACCTTAGGCAAAGAGTCATTCAAAATGGCACATTTTGTACAGAGATTTTGCTGATGTAAAATACAATGAAAAGAAATCAGTTCACTTGGATCTTTGGTTTCTCTTTCAAGCTGTGCAATAAATCCTTGATGCTTAACCATCATAGATGGAGCACCATCCGTGCACACGCTTACCAAATTACTAATATTTAGTCCTACTTTGTGGCATTGCTCTTTGAAGTTGTTAAAAATATCTATCCCCCGCATCCTTCCTTTAAGGGTGCCTAAAGCAAGCAATTCTTCATATAATTGAAAATCATCATTTACGTGCTGAATCAGTGGAATCTGTCGATTCATCCAAAGCTACTGAATAATATACATTTTCTTTTTGGATTATGTATTTCAGCTGCTCTGTTACATCTGTAACGGCGGAATTTGGTATGGTTAAACATTATTATATGTTGGTTGTCAGCAGATGTAACGATTATATGTTGTTATTATTGCATGTTGTAGGATGTGAAAGATACACAATGCATGAAGTTTCAAGGAAATATTCATTTACCGTTACTTACAAATACCTTGCTTCGACGAGTAGGTTGTGATAAATCCAAAAGCATGCGAAGTAAAGTTTGTGTTTGTGTCCTCTTCATTGTTTAGTAGTAATTACAGAGAGAGATAGAATAATATTGTAAGAGAACAGAATTGGAGCTAGTGAAAGTGAGAGAGTGTGGGGCGTTATCTTTCTTTTTCCCTCTGGCCGTTTTGTCTGCCTGCCTCAATGATTCTAGTGGTCGGTTCACTAACTGATGTTAGCTCTCTCTCTCAACTCACGAGTTTGTCACCAAGGTGACTAACTGATTTTTGCTTGGGGTATGCTTGCTTATATAACAATCCAGAATGATAGATATATCATTGAGAACACAAGATTTAGTTAGTGGTCTTATTATCTCTATTCTAGCTTTTGGTGAAGTAGAAGAGGTTAGAAAGGGTCAAGGGGTGAAGACATTATTTCAGCCTAGCTAAAGGCATCTGTGAAATGGAAAACTGCTGTCAGAGAAAAACCATTGTTCTACCATGGGAACAGTTCTGTTGCAGCGTTTATTTAAATTTGGGTATGGTGGATCGAATTCACTTCATGCATGCAAGATTCACTACACATCACATGATAATTTATGCTGTCCATCTGTATGAGTTTTTCTTGAAAGAGGCATCTCCTTATATTTGTTAACTTTATCTGGATCTATACATCTTACCACTTCTAAAATACATTCCTTTATGAATTCTGGATCGATGTGCCAAGCAAATATGCAACTTTATAGCTGGCTTCTGTCACACGCACGCACTTGCGAACACATATACTTGGATCAATTCTATAAATTCTAAAGTTACTCAATTGTTAAAAGTTAAAATGGTTTGCACTCTAAAATTCTATGCAATTATATTTATTTTAAATCTGCATACAAGACGGACAATTAAGTTGTATACAGAAAACAAACAATTACATAATTTTTATTGTATAACAAACTTCTGTCCCACGCTCTCCCACTCTCTACCCCTCTCTCTCTCTCTCTATCTATCTATTTATTTATCTAGCTATCTGTCTATCATTGTATGTATCTCTTTCTCTCATTATCAATCTATTTCTTATTCCTCTCCTTTTGTCAATAATAATCTTTATTGTAAATAACAATAACGTATTTTTCTAACATAGGCACATGGTTGCATTTGGGAGTGAGTGGAAGGGGTTGGTTAATAACGTACATTCACCCCTGTTACTTGACTGGCCTTATAATTAATACTAGCAGAAAGACCGCCCCCCTGGCGGTTTTCTGCTAGTTCTTTTTTTGTTTGTTTCAGTCATTTGACTGTGGCCATGCTGGAGCACCGCCTCTTTCGGGGTCCATAAATTAAGTACCAGTTACGCACTTGGGTCGATGTAATCGACTTAATCCGTTTGTCTGTCCTTGTTTGTGCTCTCTGTGTGTAGCCCTTGTGAGTGGTAAAAAAAATAGGTATTTCTGAGTTCAAATTCCGCCGAGGTCGACTTTGCCTTTCAAGCATTCGGGGTCGATAAATTAAGCACCAGTTGTGTACAGGGATCGATCTAATTGACTAGCCCCCACCCCACCCCCAAATTGGGCCTAAAGTAGAAAAAATATGTATTGCTTTATTTAATGGAGCAAGAACAGTGAAGTGGCAGAATCGTTTTATGTTCTGAGTTTAGATCCCGGCGTGATCAACTTTACTTTCCATTGCTCTGTAATTGAGAAATTATATTTCCCCTCGAAGACTGGGCCCGATGGTATCGACTAAACCAGTCCCACCCCTCAAAATTATGGTCCTTGTGCCAACACTAGAAGCAATTATTTAATGGAGTGACTTTGCGTGAAGGCGCATGGTTCGGTGGTTGGGGTATAATCGGGCCCCTAAACTCGCGAGGGCCCCGGGCGACTGCACAGTTTACTCATGTCTTAAGACGGTATTAGTCTTCTGCCAGCGGCGAGCTGGCAGAAACGTTAGCACGCCGGGCGAAATGCGTAGCCGTATTTCGTCTTCCGTTACGTTCTGAGTTCAAATTCCACCGAGGTCGACTTTGCCTTTCATCCTTTCGGGGTCGATAAATTAAGTACCAGTCACGCACTGGGGTCGATGTAATCGACTTAATCCGTTTGTCTGTCCTTGTTTGTCCCATCTATGTTTAGCCCCTTGTGGGTAGTAAAGAAATACGTATTTCGTCTGCCGTTACGTTCTGAGTTCAAATTCCACCGAGGTCGACTTTGCCTTTCATCCTTTCGGGGTCGATAAATTAAGTACCAGTTACGCACTGTGGTCGATGTAATCGTCTTAATCCGTTTGTCTGTCCTTGTTTGTCCTCTCTGTGTTTTTAGCCCCTTGTGGGTAGTAAAGAAATAGGTATTAGTCTTCCCTATTTTCACACCGCTCAGATGTGAAAATCGCGGGATATTTAACAGCTATTTATAACAAATCGATCGACCGTTTATACGCATCTTCACTAGCTAGTTATTAATAAAGCAATTAGTTAACCAGCAGGGCAGCATCCACTGTTTTTGAAAGCCTTCTTTTATAAATGACATGCATGTTGCACTAATTTAAAGCAGAGAGCAAGCAATGCAAAATATTTCTTGCTGTTCAGTAGAAACAATAAATGTTCCCTCTTCCTTTCTCTATCTTCTCCCCACGAACTAAATTAATCCTTCACATACAATAAAAGTTGTTTGTGTATTTATTTCTCCTTTTCTCTTTTACTTGTTTCAGTCATTCGACTGCGACCATGCTGGAACACCGCCTTTAAGTCGAGCAAATCGACCCCAGGACTTATTCTTTGGAAAAGTAGTACTTATTCTATCGGTCTCTTTTGCCGAACCGCTAGGTTACGGGAATGTAAGCAAACCACCATCGGTTGTCAGCGATGATGGGAGGACAAACACAGACACACAAACATATACACATATATACATATATACGACGGGCTTCTTTCAGTTTCTGTCTACCAAATCCACTTACAAGGCATTGGTCGGCCCGGGGCTATAGCAGAAGACACTTGCCCAAGATGCCACGCAGTGGGACTGAACCCGGAACCATGTGGTTGGTTAGCAAGCTACTTACCACACAGCCACTCCTGCGCATCATTTTTTTTTTTTTTTTTTGTTCTTTAAGTTTTTAGTTCAAATCACGCTGAGGTTAAGTATGTGAAATATGTATCAGGTCATCCTATAAATAATGTCCGAAATATATATGTAATTTCTATCAAATTTTGCAATATTCTAAAATGTCAAAAGGTATTGATTGATATTAATATGAATATGGAAACCTTTAACTTAATGTAACTTCTTTTTACAGAATAATCTGACTGAATTAATTAATAATATTTACCCCTCAAAGATGGACACATCGAAAAGGAGCATTTAAGGAGCATAATGCTTTATGAGTTACAAAAAGGAAACATTATAGCAGAAGCAACCCGAAATATCCATTCTGTTTATGGAGAAGACTGCTTGAACGAAAGAAGTTACAGAAGGCAGTTTGCAAAGTTCAAAAATGGTGATTTCAGCCTTAGAGAATTACCTATTTCTTTATTACCCACAAGGGGCTAAACACAGAGGGGACAAACAAGGACAGACATAGGTATTAAGTCGATTACATCGACCCCAGTGCGTAACTGGTACTTAATTAATCGCCCCCGAAAGGATGAAAGGAAAAGTCGACCTCGGCGGAATTTGAACTCAGAACGTAACGGCAGAGGAAATACGGCTACGCAATTCGTCCGACGTGCTAACGTTTCTGCCAGCTCGCCGCCTTAGAGAATTACCACGAGACCCGACAATGCTGTGACAGAAGACCCGACAAATGAAGTGAATTCGTGACTCGCAGGATGTAGAGTGACCCACTTTTCTTGAGGAGACCTATTGAGTCAAGTACGTTAACACCAACATCAAAATGAAAATCAAACGGAAATTGCAGTTAAGATACTCGTGCCGATGACACGTTAAAAGCACCGTCCGAACGTGACGGATGCCAGCGGCGCCTGACTGGT